>NC_056735.1:439684985-439957485 GCF_019279795.1 Protopterus annectens | reverse complement strand
TAAGCAGAGATCACCTCAGAGTAGACGATATGCAACAGACTATAGCTAAAGTTTTTTAAGGTGGTCAGTATAGGGCATCTGCTTTAGGCCTGTGATTCTTTTAGTGAGGTATTTCTGCGGCCTTTCCAGTTGTTGCAGATGTCTTGAGACGTACATATCAAATGGGGAGTTGCATTCTATAATGGGTCTAATGACGGATGAGTACAGTGGGACAATGACCTCATTTTTTCTCAATGAAAAGCCCTTAGTGATGAGGTGTGCCACATAGAAGGATTTCCTGACTGTTGTGGCAATGTGGTTATTGAAGGTGAATGTTTTCCCTGTACACCTGAGGACAATGCCAGAACTATGCAGGAGTTCTACCATGCAGCACACTACCCTGAAGTCCTGGTTGCCATGGACTGTACACATGTAGAAATCAAAGCACCACCTGGGGAACAGGGAAGGGTGTAAATAAATAGAAAGAGCTACCAATCCATTAACTATGAGGTCATGTGCAATGCAAAGGGAATCATCTTGAATGTGTGTGCTGGCAACCCAGGCAGTTACCATGACTCTCATATTTGGCACAAATGTCAACTGTATGAAAAGATTTCTAGGGAGAATATCCCACAGGATAATTTACTAGGGTATCCAGGTTATTTAATGGAACTGTGGCTGATGACATCCATTAGACATGTACACACACACAGCAACTGAAGAATGCTATAATGAGGCACACTCTCAAACAAGAAATATAACAGAGTATGTGTTTGGGCAGCAGAAGTCGTGATTCTGGTGCCTTTATACATCTGGGGGTGCCCTGCAGTACAATCCTGTACATGTACGGAAATATTACCCATCTGTGCCATGCTTCACAACATTATCCTCAGAAAACAATTGCAGCAGGAGAGGCAAGGGGAAGGACCATACATCTCTCCAGTACTGGCAAGGTCACCAGAGCCACACACAGGTGAAGAGTCAGAGGGGGAACTAACAGCCACTGTGGGTGTAGGCAGATATATGCATGCAAAATATGCTCTAGTGCTGGCCAAGAAGCAATGGATAGCACACATGGTCACCACCTAATGGACTAAAACTTTAATCCTACACACATACAGTAACTTTGATGCCAAACAATGCTCACAACCTTTACTTATCCATGTAATGGCTGTGTACTGCTAGCTTCAGAAAGTGTCACCCCCAAACTAAAACTCATGCACTGCTGGATTTCCAAGGAAAGTGTTGAAATTGGAATAGAAAACTAAATGTCTAAGAGTACAAATGAATAGCATATCCTTGCATTCTGTAACTTGGTAATATAAGTAAGTAAGTAAGTAAGTATAAGCTGGGTGATTTTTACAGCAATTACATCAAGATGTGACAGCAGTGACTTATGTGAATACGTGTCCTTTATCATGTAATAGGCCTCATCTATCAAAGATTCACACATTCATACATCTAAAATGTACATATTTTCACCGAATGTCCACAGTTTGGCCTCATACTTTTGTACTGGCAAATCATTAGATAGTGAAGTTAGATAATAATGGCACACATTTCATTTTTAGACATCATATCCCTCAGAAAAAAAAAAAACATAAAAATAGTAATGCAAAACCTGTTATTCTATCAACTGTCTAAGTTTGTAAATTAACAATTTTTAAAAACTCGCCTCATTGATGGGCCTTTGTTACACTTTTATTTATAGTTTGGACCAACTCTGTTGATCTAAAAGGTTGGGAGGGATGTACACATTGCAAAAACCTGTAAGAAAGCAGTGCAATTTGTAAACAGCATCACAAACACAGATGTACTAAGCACTAAGTCAGCTATGCACCCTGGGCATCAGACAAAAGTCTTATGTATTCCTGAATACAAAAGATAGAAAATAAGGGTATGACACAGTTATCATCATTTGCACAGGATGCTGTGTGTGTGTGTGTGTGTGTGTGTGCATGTGGAGCCTAGGCTGACACAATAAGTAGCGAGTGCATGTGAGTAAGAAAGAGAAACAGGCAGACATTTTGATAAAGCATCAAATGGCCACTGAGACAGAATGAGCTGTAAGCCTCACAACTTGACCTATGCCATTGTTGTGTGTGTGTGTGTGTGTGTGTGCGCATGTGTTTGTGTCTGTATGAGCACTCCAGGTGAAACTGGTGTGTGAATGTCTGCAAAAACATAACCAAGCTCTGTGCTAGCTCTACATCCTGGCATGTTAGACAGGCGTGACCTGTTCATGGTAGAAGTGACAGTTTATCGGCATTGTCCCTGCCCCCAAAAACTGGCTGGGCTGGGAGTTGCACTGGCACATCCATGCCCCCAGGCAGATGCACTGCTGCTACCTGAGTGTGACAGATGTCTGCTCTCCTCATGAGTATGCCCAGGAACACAACCCTATGGCCTGCCATGTATGGGTGTGGACACTGCAACCACTGATGGAGTACAGGAAATAGTACCACTATGGGAGCATGATCAGGCATGGCCACTTTGGATAACATCAGATAATGTGGCTGACCTATGTCCACATTGATGCAATCCACCTCCCAGCAGAACGTTCCATCAAAGACACAACCTGTTCCAATGTGCTATTCATCTGATCCACTGAATTAGCACCATGTTGAAGGCAGTCACACATGTCAGTGTATACCACAGCTAGAACCCTAAGCATTTTCTCAGAAGCCCTATTGGAATGAGCCTACACCTCCATGATGGCCCTAAACATACATCTAATGGCACAGAAAGACACACCAGGATCAGGTGGAGGACAGACAGCAGGCACCTTCCAAGCACACCTAACAAACCTCCTGCATGGCATCTTACCCATACTTTGGTTATGGTAAGAGTCAAGAGGCACTGAAGCTGCAGTAACCAAACTACCCTGATCAAGTGTGATGAACGAACATTCAAAAACAAGACAGTGCTGCATTGCTGCAGACAATAGCCATAAATAGTTGTGTGATCACTCATTGTACTACATCTGAAACTAATATGTACAAATAACTCAGAAGTGTATACATGTCATATGTCTTGTTAACACTGTGGATAATTTGGATCTTACTTGTATGCACAATGTTTTGTAGGTTCATTTGGTGTGACAGTACAAATCCAGACATGTGAAAACATTTTTCGTGTGTCCTAACATTTATATTTTAAAACCACTATTTGTGTGGTGTGTGGCTTAGCACAAACACGGGAAATGTATAAATGAATAAATGTCATGTAATGTACTTCTATGACAAACAATACATAAACTACACCGGTGAATCACGTGTGTGTGTAGCACATCTACTAAACATGGTGATCCATGCAGTATATACTATCCGTAGATCACAGTTCAAGCCCCACATTTGGTTTTTAAAGATGAAACATAGTAAACACTGCTCACAAAGCTAAAACAAGGTGAGCTTTGCTTGTCACGTTTGTGCGTTGCATGCCTTTGCACAAACCTGGACTAATGGCCTACACACGAAGCAGACAGAACACCTGCAGACAGGATGCAGACATTCGCGATTTCAAAAAGGATACATTGTTGCAACTTTTGCTTTCCATCTCGAAAACCCGCTAAGTGGCATTGAGCGGTATTAACAATTTTCCCTAACACCAGCAGGTCTAAAACAACTACAAACAGAAGCAGACAGCAGACAATTTCAGAATGTATACATTTTATCCTCTATGGCTTGCCACCATGAAAACATGCTAAGTGGCATTGCATGGTGGTTAGCATGCATACTTAATAATGAATATGGAAATATAGAGCTGTGTCTTGACTGTTCCTGTGGCAGCAGGTCTAAGTGTAGGGCTGCAATACAGATGAGCCTGGGTTCTACTCTAGCAAATTCCCAATTTTATTAATTCTTGCCCACTCAATTTAAAAAAAATAAATACAAAAATTTAGACATAATTATAAATAACAATAAGTATGTTTAGCAGTGGAGCTCACATGAATTATATATGTTTATTTGTGCCTGCACTTTAAAAAAAGTCATTTTTGTTGTAAATTGTATTTTTTAACTGTTACTGGCTTCCCACTCAAGTGTGACAGACATTACTGCACTATAAAAGTGTTTTTGCAATTGTTTCTACTGTTTTCTTGTATAAAAACAAAAAATCTTGCTATTTTCCTGCCTTCACAAACAGCAAATGTCCAGGGAACCCAACACAGTGAAACACAACCACGACCAAAAACAATTCCCAGGACAAGACCACGATCCAATAAGTTCCACAAATATCTTCTTTATTAAAACACAAAAGAATTTTTGAGTGCTTTCATCTACACAACGTAGATTTCATCAGAACACTTGTTAATACAATTCCTTCACCTTATATACTTTAAAATACCCGCCTTACAAACCACCTGATCAATTATACCATCAATTAACTTTTAAAAGCATATAAACTTCACTATATTCTCATATTTGTAATACCAAGAATTCACATTTTATAGTAATAAAAGCAATATAAATACATAAAAATATACATATACAATACATATATAATCCTCACAATACTACTTACAGAACTACCTCAAATCTATAACAAAATACAATGTAAACTGAAACATAAGATGTGCATCAATCTAAAGTCAATAATAATACATGTTGATAGTGTATAAAATATACAAAATAATTCAATAGAAGTATATGATTTTATTATAATACACTGGAATGATTATTCATTAAACGTTGATAAAAAAATGTAATTTAATAAAAAATGTTATTTAATAAAAAATCATAGCCCTATAGTCACATATACACATTGTTAGTCTCTTATAAGGGGCTTAATGGGGATGTATTCATTAATACCTGGTGGGTTGGCAGCATTCAGTATGATTTGCTATTTGATCTCTTTTTTCCCCCAGAACAGCTTTAATATCACCCCCCCTAGGATTAATCTTGACTGCTTCTAAAATAGCAACTCTAAATGAATCACAACCTACACTGTCAGCCAAATGTCTGCACAGTGCATTGTTCTTGTCTTTCTTCTTAATACATTATAGGTGGTCATAAATTCTATTACATAACCTTCTGTCCATTTTTCCAACATAAAAACATGGACAAGAAGTACACTTCCCCAAATATACTACATGTTGGGTCTGATAGTTTCCATTATTAAAAAATATTCTACTTCTAATATTATTTTCTAAACATATATTCTCCGTTTGTAAAATAAACGAGCATTGATTACAGTGTCCACATTGTTTGGTTCCTGTCCTACCCTTATTCCCAACATGGTCTCTATAGTTGGTCCTAACTTCAATCATTCTTTTTAGATTCATCCCAGTTTTATATACATAAGTAGGTCTCTCACCTAATTTCTCACAAATTCCTTCATCACTAGTGAGTATATTCCAGTTACTGTCTATGATCTTTCTAACTTCCCCCACATGTTGTCCAAATTGTAATATACATGCCCTTTGGTACCCATCACCTGATGGGTTAGATTTACCCTCATTGCGAAGTATAAAATCTCTCCCCAAGAGTGGTGGATATTTATTTCCCCATTCATTAATAACATATTCAGTGACGTCCTTGACCATAGGATCTGGGTAGCCTCTTTGACTAAATAAATTACCAATAAATTTCATTTCTTCAATCATATCTTCCCTTCTAGAAGTCATTCTGGCCGCCCTTATACACTGCCCTTTCAAGACACTTCTTTTCTGTGTATAGGGGTGGTTACTTGAAAATTCCAAATATGCATTACAGAATGTATCTTTCAAAATCTTGGACTGAAAAGTTATTCCATCACTGAAAATGTATGTATCAAGATACTTAATTCCTGTCCTACTGATATTATATGTAAATTGCAGATAAGGGGTACTTCCATTGATATAGTCCATGAATCGTTCCAAATTCTCCTCATTTCCTTTCCACAAAATAAACAAATCATCCAGATATCTGACATAACAAACTATATACTCCATCCAAGGGGAGTCCAAGACAAATTCTTCCTCCCACTCCAATAGTACCAAGTTAGCATATATGGGGGCACATGCCACCCCCATAGCTACATTGATATATTATTATTATTATTATGAGGATTATATATGTATTGTATATGTATATTTTTATGTATTTATATTGTTTTTATTACTATAAAGTGTGAATTCTTGGTATTACAAATATGAGAATGTAGTGAAGTTTATATGCTTTTAAAAGTTAATTGATGGTATAATTGATCAGGTGGTTTGTAAGGCGGGTATTTTAAAGTATATAAGGTGAAGGATTTGTATTAACAAGTGTTCTGATGAAGTCTACGTTGTGTAGATGAAAGCGCTCAACAATTCTTTTGTGTTTTAATAAAGAAGATATTTGTGGAACTTATTGGATCGTGGTCTTGTCCTGGGAATTGTTTTTGGTCGTGGTTGTGTTTCACTGTGTTGGGTTCCCTTGACATTTGCTGTTTTTGATAGTTGTTTACCATGGATTCCATTGGGGACATATCCTCCAATTTTTTGCCTGTTCGAAGAGACGAAGTTGACAAAATTCACTCTGAACTGGTGATATTAAAAGGGGAAATCACTTGTTTGTTGGAATTGATGACCGACTTCCACTAAATGTAATCTTGCGTCGGAGAACATTGAGCCTTAGGGGATGACATCACCACGTTCCGAAACAAGTAGTGGGAGCTCCGACGATATTCTGAATGGACAGGGAGCTTTGGAGAGTAAATCTTCACAGTTTAATGGTGCCTCTTATGGGAACAGAAACGGTAGCAACAAAGTGGGACAGTTTAACTTGTCTACAGTTTCTGGTGACGTTTCGGAGGACGTTTATATCCTTTCGGGAGCCAAACCTAAGCGTATTCAACCTACAAAGACTTACTCCACACTAGTGGGCTCGAATTTGGCGAGACCCAAAGAAACAGACACAAATAATAGACGCCAGTTATTGGACTTTGGTAATGGTATGTCTAATAATTTTGCATCTAATTTGGACAATTTTTTAAAAATGCCTTATGATTTTTGTTCCATTGATAATAGTAAGGAACATTGTAAAGTCAATAATTATAATAATTCTTTGAAGGACATGATATACTGTTTTGGATAAAAGCTTAACCAGGTCAAAGCTTTACAGATGGACAATATGTACTTATGGAAATGTGTTGATAGTGGTATCATACCAATGGGTTTACGTTTTTTTTAAACAGCCCATTGGTGTGGAACTTAACAAAACTAATATACGGATATGTAATAAAATGTTTGATAGTTTTGGTATGCAATTTATATAATTTATTATATCATGCAATGATAATAAGTTGAGTTTGTTGTTGAAAGAAGTGGAAGAACTGAATACTCCTATAACTAATGATTTATTGTTCCCAAAGTGGGAAAAATTACATGCCAAACAGTTTCAATATGCTGAAAGTAGTTGTAAAAAGATGTTTGATAGAAAATGTAAGAAGCTTTTAAGGGATATGAGGCAATATCAGAATCAAACAGTGTACAAATGGAACAAAAAAGGACATGAGAGATTTGATAGGACAGACTGGGATAGAGATGTGGGGGATCTACATAGTGAACAATATAGAGAGGTTTCACATGGGGAAGATATTTTTAGTACAAGAACAAAATGGGAGGGGGAATCGCAGATGGGAAGTGAATCGATGGAGACAAGGGGAAAGAGGAAAATGGAATTCTTACAGGGGTCAATAATACATGATAGTGATAACACAGAAATTACGGTTACTGATGGGGTATAGTGTAGGAGATTTTAAAATTTATAACTATACACAATACCCTGTAGATGTTGAACTATTTGTCTTATTCTAGAAAGGAATGAAATACATTCCAAAGAGAAAATTTGATTTAGTTAACACCTTGGTAGAGTTTAAATTATATTTGAGAAAGCTCAATTTGGGGATATTTTTTCAGAACTCTACAACAGGAAATACCAATGTAGGTTGTTTGAGGAAGAAAAGTAACTTTACTCCACGCATGCATAACACTTTAATTACATTTGAGAAGGTGGTCAGTAGGAAAATATATGACATATATAATCAATTACAGAAACAAAGAAATTATAGTAACTGGAGCATTGCAGTAGAAAAACTTTTAAATTCACTGTGCGATATACACAATATTAGAATTATGACCCCTGATAAGGGGGGGTGGAGTAGTTTTGTATGATGTGGACAATTACATAGTAAAATATTTGACATCTTAAATAGTTCTGAATAATACGAGGTATTTTCTTTAAACCAAATTAACATTGCACATAGAAGGATTAATCTATATTTGGAGGAATTCCTATTGGATGACCGTATTACCCAAGACATGTACAATTTTTTGAAAGTGGAGAATCCCATCTTAGCAACCATTGTAGGGATTCCCAAAATACATAAAAATATCAAAGATCCCCCATTTAGACCTCTTATCTCTGGAAGTCGTAGTAAGGTTTTTCCTTTTGGTAAAGTTATAGACCAATGGTTAAAACATATTTATTCCAAGATACCGCACATAATCAAGGACTCCTGGGAATTTCTTGGGAAGTTCAAACAGGAATTATGGCATTTGAATTTGTTGTTTGTAACTATTGATATAAAGGAATTGTTTTCTTGTATACCAAGAGTTGATGGTGTGACTAGATTTATTAATAGTTTAAACAAACATAGTCAACTAGAATTGGACAAGATTGACCTCCTATCTGAATTTATTAATATAGTACTTGACAATAACTTAATTTTCTTTGAAGGAGAGTACTACAAACAGATAGCAGGTGTAGCTATGGGGCGGCATGTGCCCCCATATATGCTAACTTGGTACTATTGGATTGGGAGGAAGAATTTGTCTTGGACTCCCCTTGGATGGAGTATATATTTTGTTATGTGAGATATCTGCATGACTTGTTTATTTTGTGGAAAGGAAATGAGGAGAATTTGGAACTATTCATGGAATATATCAATGGAAGTACCCCTTATCTGCAATTTACATATAATATCAGTAGGACAGGAATTAAGTATCTTGATACATACATTTTCAGTGATGGAATAACTTTTCAGTCCAAGATTTTTAGGAAAGATACATTCTGTAATGCATATTTGGAATTTTCAAGTAACCACCCCTATACACAGAAAAGAAGTATCTTGAAAGGGCAGTGTATAAGGGCGGCAAAATGGCTTCTAGAAGGGAAGATATGATTGATGAAATGAAATTTATTGGTAATTTATTTAGTCAAAGAGGCTACCCAGATCCTATGGTCAAGGACGTCACTGAATATGTTATTAATGAATGGGGAAATAAATATCCACCACTCTTGGGGAGAGATTTTATACTTCGCAATGAGGGTAAATCTAACCCATCAGGTGGTGGGTACCAAAGGGCATGCATATTACAATTTGGACAACATATGGGGGAAGTTAGAAAGATCATAGACAGTAACTGGAATATACTCACTAGTGATGAAGGAATTTGTGAGAAATTAGATGAAAGACCTACTTATCTATATAAAACTGGGATGAATTTCAAAAGAATGATTGATGTTAGGACCAACTATAGAGACCATGTTGGGATTAAGGGTAGGACAGGAACCAAACAATGTGGACACTGTAATCAATGCTCGTTTATTTTACAAGTGGAGAATATCTGTTTAGAAAATAATATTAGAAGTAGAATATTTTTTAATAATGGAAACTGTCAGACCCAACATGAAGTATATTTGGAGAAGTGTACTTCTTGTCCAAGTTTTTATGTTGGAAAAACGGACAGAAGGTTACGTAATAGAATTTATGACCACCTATATTGTATTAAGAAGAAAGACAAGACCAATGCACTGTACAGACATTTGGCTGACGGGGGGGGGGGGTGATATTAAAGCTGTTCTCGGGGGAAAAAGAGATCAAATGGCAAATCATATTGGATGCGGCCAACCCACCAGGTATTAATGAATACATCCCCACTAAGCCCCTTATAAGAAACTAACAATGGTATATATGTGACTATAGGGCTATGATTTTTTATTAAACAACATTTTTTATTAAATTACATTTTTTTATCAACATTCAATGAAATATCATCCTAGTGTATTATAATAAAATCATATACTTCTATTGAATTATTTTATATATTTTATACACTATCAACATGTATTATTATTGACTTTAGATTGATGCACATCTTATGTTTCAGTTTACATTGTATTTTATTATAGATTTGAGGTAGTTCTGTAAGTAGTATTGTGAGGATTATATATGTATTGTATATGTATATTTTTATGTATTTATATTGTTTTTATTACTACAAAATGTGAATTTTTGGTACTACAAATATGAGACTGTAGTGAAGTTTATATGCTTTTAAAAGTTAATTGATGGTATAATTGAACAGGTGGTTTGTAAGGCGGGCATTTTAAAGTATATAAGGTGAAGGAATTGTATTAACAAGTGTTCTGATGAAATCTACGTTGTGCAGATGAAAGCGCTCAACAATTCTTTTGTGTTTTAATAAAGAAGATATTTGTGGAACTTATTGGGTCGTGGTCTTGTCCTGGGAAATGTTTTTGGTCGTGGTTGTGTTTCAATATTCTCCTGCCTTACTAAGCTAGAAAAGTCCAGTTTCAGATACCTGCTGATACCTGGACTGTATTTAAGCTTCTGTGTTTGTCCATACCTTACTTGAGCAAAAAGGAAGTGTCTTCGTTCCCCATTGAGATTGAGGAGCTCTGAACAGCCTACCTGTCCTTGGAGTAGTGGTCTCTGCCCAGAAACTGTAGTTTTATTGGCCATTTTGGGCTAATTTCTATCTCTTTAATCTTTCTGATATAAAAAACGCATTTGCGCAGTTTTGCACATAGCGCAGTGGTGGTTAGCTAGGGTTAAAGTATCCCCGGCTCCACAGAGTCTGCTCTTCAGTTTTTCCCTTGGTACTAGCCAGTCCATCCATTTTAGCACTGAAATCAGAGCTTTCTGACTAGCACTTGGCTCAATATGAGACAGAAGCACTAATAAATTATTGTACTTGATCCCCAACTGTTGTTTGTAGGGAACAGTCAAACTACTTTCCCTACCATGCAAATAAGAATAGTTCCTTAACCCATTCAGGCATGTCCAAGATTCAGCTCCCAGTGTGTTCTCCTGTGCACCTGATGAATTTGGGCATCCTGAGGCAATGTCGCAACTGCCTCATGTACACAGACAACCCTCTCCTCCTACCACACAACACCAAAATCTGTGAGAAATGCACTTACATAACTAGACTTGAGGCAAAGCTCTCTCCAGTGACAAAACCAAGGAGAAGAAAGGTGAATACTCCACGACAATAGAAGCAAGCCAGGAGGATAGTCAATCTGTGTGACAATTAATCCACAAAAATGAGAAAATAATGACCTCTTTATTGAAAGAAGTAAGCTCTTTTCGTCTCTCTGGACACTTCATCAGACTTAAGATAACAACAGCATTCAAAGTCACTTAAATACCACACTACTCACTTAATAAACCAATGAAACATCTCATATCAGAAACCTGATAAAACAAGGTTACATCCTTAAAGATATATAGCTAATATGTGATTTAAAAACATTCATAAAAACCTTCACATCTGTCACTCTAGAATAAATGACAGTTATGATAGAAAATAAAATAACAACAGTAAATAACACATATAAACATGCATACAAAGATAAAAACATTACAAAAATTATATTTTAAAACCCCAAGATAACTATGCCATCAAATATTAGATGGCATTAATGTCTCAAAGGTTTATCCAGAAGAAATGGTTTCAGTTTGAACCTGTCGTTCAAACCATGTCCTTTGTCTGCAGATAGCCTGATCATCCATCTGGCTTCCTCCTTTTCAGTATAATTACCAATGTTCCCTAACCTTTCTGTGGTGTATATAAATTCTAGAACCATGAACCTAAAAGTATGTGTTGTGTCATTCTGTAGGACATGTTTGGCTAGGACATTACAATCATTCTCTCTATTGGTAGCATATAGGTGTTCCCTAATCCATTCCCTCAATGTCCTATTGGTTTTGCCAACATAAAAACATTGGCATTTATTACAGAGAGCCAGGTAAACTATGTTCCTAAATTTACAGTCAGCGTAATGGTCGAACTTATACTTAAAACCTGTATCAGGATGTTCAAAGACAGTGGTGTTCATAATGAACCCACATTGGTTACAGCTACGGCATGCATACATTCCCTTTCCGGATGAAGTTAGCCTATTAGTTTCTCTCTTCTCATAACAGAGCAATCTTTTTAATGATTTGGTGTTTCTATAGCTGAAACTGGGGTTCGTCCCTACCAAACCTTTTATATTTTCATCTAACTGCAAAATCCCCCAATGTTTCTTAATAACTACTGCTATAGAATTATTGTTATTTGTGTAAGGAATAACTATTCTTCTCTTCCCTTGTCTATTCTTTCTACTTTCTATCCTTGTTTCATTACTTCTCCTAATATATGGTAGACCTGCTTGGTCTCATTCTATTCCCTGTATCGCTCTAAGATCTTTTCTGTGATAGCCTCTGTCTATAAATTCTTGTTCCATCCCTTCTGTTGTATCAAAATATATATAGAGAATCATTACTTGTTAAGCGTGAGTATCGCATAGCTTGATTCTTAACAATATTCCTATGGATGTGTGGTGGATGCATACCATCTCTGTGTAGGATAGCATTCCTCCTGCATGGTTTCCTATAAACCTGTGTGGTTATCATCCCCTTTTCTTTCACTAACAAAACATCCAGGAATTCTAGTTTATTTTGAGATTTCTCACTGGTTAGTGTCAAAAAAGTTGTTGTACCATTGATGCATGTGATAAATTCTTCCAAATCATTTAACTCACCCCCCCATATCAAAAAAACATCATCCACAAACCTCTTATAATACTTGATATATTTGGAGTATATCATATGTTCTAAAATGTATGTAGACTCCCAATATGCCAGCACTAGGTTGGCATACGAGTTGGCACATGATGTGCCCGTCGCTACTCCTGTTGTTTGAAGGTAATAGTTCCCATCAAAGGTAAATACATTATATGCAAGGATTAACTCCATCAACATTGTAATCTTCATGACTTGACAGCTAGTCATCCCTTTTTGTATTAAATATAATCTCAAAAAATCTATACCTATATCATTCAGTATACTAGTAAACAGTGATTTTACATCCAGCGTTACCATATAATCCAGGTCATTCAATCTCTTATTAAAGTTATATGCTGCCAGAGTCTCCAAAAACTGTTGTGTATCACGTAGAATAGAGGCTGTAGAGTCTACTATAGGTCTCAGTTGTTTTTCCAAAAAAACTGACATACTCTCTGTTAACCACCCTTTTCCAGACACTATAGGTCTTAATGGAGGTTTATTTAGTGATTTGTATATGTTCGGGAGACCTCTAAACATTGGTACTAAAGGTTTCTCAATCAGAAAATATCTATACAGACTGTCATCAATAACATCAACATGTCATAAAGATCTGCATGTGCAGTTTTAATGATTTTATCTAAGTCTGACATCCAAAGCTTCTTGTATGTAGTAATGTCTGATAACATTTCAGTGAGTGTCATTGTAATAACTACTGTTTGTTTTTAAATCACATATTAGCTATATATCTTTAAGGATGTAACCTTATTTTATCAGGTGTCTGATATGAGATGTTTCATTGGTTTATTAAGTGAGTAGTGTGGTATTTAAATGACTTTGAATGCTGTTGTTATCTTAAGTCTGATGAAGCGTCCAGAGAGACGTGAAAGCGCTTACTTCTTTTAATAAAGAGGTCATTATTTTCTCATTTTTGTGGATTAATTGTCACACAGATTGACTATCCTCCTGGCTTGCTTCTATTGTCGTGGAGTATTCACCTTTCTTCTCCTTGGTTTTGCAACATTATTTGTTAGGTGATACCTTACCCTGAGGTGTGTTTTTGGATATTTACTACTTGTTTGCTTTGACCACACCTGGGGACATGACAGAAGAAACCAGGTTATCATTGAATGGAACTATAACTACAGGTACAGAAACAGCTGATTTTAAGCAATTGTTGTCTCTAGATGGAAATCCATTGTTAAGACTCTTATATGGTGAATTAACCAGAGCAGCCGTAACACAAAAAGGTCAGACAATACAAGTTAATACTTTGCAGTTAATGAGGAAGTTAGAAGATGTTCTGAGTAAAATTAAAAATATACAGTGGCAAAAGAAACACATGGAAGCCTGCATTTCATTTAAAATTGTTCCCAGAGGACTTCGGATTCTCAAAATGCCTACTTTTGGCTCTGTTTATCCTGAGTTACTCTTCAAATTGCAACAGTTAAATTTGGAGACTAGCTATAGTTATATGAAGCTCCTTATAGGACAATACATTACCACTGAAAAAGAGCTACATAAAGAAGCACTAGATTTAGAGCAACAAATTACTTCTGCTCTAACACATACACAAAGAGATGATTTCCTTGTAGATCTAACGACTACCTTAACTGCTTTAGACAACAAATTGCTACTAGCTAAAAAAAGAAAACTAGAAAGAGACTGCCTTGATTTTTCTAAGGGGAACATCTTCTCTTGGCCGAGGGAATCCACTCGACCCAATAATGCTGTGACAACTCTCAGCATTGAACAACCATTGAATGAGTGTCTGGATTCCTCAGTCCCCTTGGCTTCCAGTAATATCACATCAGTTCCACCTGTAACAGCTGAAAAAGAACCATGAATTGAAGCGCAATCTTCTACAGTCTCAGCCCATGTATTACATTCTTCAGCAGAACAGAATGGGCAAGTAGTACACAGGAAAATACCGCAGGTTGTTGAATTAAGCTCTACACAAGGGGAGAATGAAGCAACTGGTCTCCTTTTTCCACTGCCTTTTCGAGCAACTGGCCGTCAGACATGGAGCCCACAATATAAGGGCAGGAAGAGGAAAACATCGGACGAGCAGTTCGAATTCCAAAGGAAGACATTGAGAACCACACAAAGGACTTAATTGTCAACCTTTCACAGTATGTATTGACTGAGTGTGAAAAATCCATTTTGAATAAGGGGCTATCTTTTATTCCTTCACAGAGCACAGATGTGAGTGATTTAGTTGGAGATGTTAGATGTTTTACCAGGAATGTAGCACTGAGCATGCAATATAGCAACAGCATAGTAAATGAAGATGATTTCTTCAGTTTTAGAAAACCCTCCACGTATGTACTTAGTTTACACCCGTTGTTCGACAGCTTTAAGAAAGCATGTACCAATGATTTAGTTGCACTGTTTCATAATAATACCAATAAGCTGAAACCTAGATTTTTTAATCTAACTAAGGATGAGAAGCTGCATTGAATACCCTACAGAACAACTCTGATATAGTTGTGAGACCAGCAGATAAAGGGGGTGCTACAGTGCTGCTGGACAGTAGTTATTACAATAACACTGTTACTGAAATGTTATCAGACATTACTACATATAAGAAGCTTTCGATCTCAGACTTAAATAAAATCATTAAAACTGTACATGCAGATCTTTCTGACATGTTGATGTGTAACGTTATTGATGACAGTCTGTATAGATGTTTTCTGATTGAGAAACCTTTAGTACCAATGTTTAGAGGTCTCCCGAAAATACACAGATCACTAAATAATCCTCCATTAAGACCTACAGTGTCTGGAAAAGGGTGGTTAACAGAGAGTATGTCAATTTTTTTGGAAAAACAACTGAGGCCTATAGTAGACTCTACAGCCTCTATTCTACATGATACACAACAGTTTTTGGAGACTCTGGCACCATATAATTTTGATAAGAGATTGAATGACCTGGATTATATGATAACGCTGGATGTAAAATCACTGTTTACTAGTATACCGAATGATGTAGTTATAGAGTTTTTGAGATTATATTTAATACAAAAAGGGATGACTAGCTGTCAAGTCATGAATATTACAATGTTGATGGAGTTAATCCTTACATATAATGTATTTACCTTTGATGGGAACTATTACCTTCAAACAACAGGAGTAGCGATGGGCACATCATGTGCCAACTCGTATGCCAACCTAGTGCTGGCATATTGGGAGTCTATATACATTTTACAACATATGATATACTCCAAATATATCAAGTATTATAAGAGGTTTGTGGATGATGTTATTTTGATATGGGGTGGTGAGTTAAATGATTTGGAAGAATTCATCACATACATCAATGGTACAACAACTTTTTTGACACTAACCAGTGAGAAATCTCAAAATAAACTAGAATTCCTGGATGTTTTGTTAGTGAAAGAAAAGGGGATGATAACCACACAGGTTTATAGGAAACCATGCAGGAGGAATGCTATCCTACATAGAGATAGTATGCATCCACCACACATCCATAGGAATATAGTTAAGAATCAAGCTATGCGATACTCACGCTTAACAAGTAATGATTCTGTATATTTTGATATAATAGAAGGGATGGAACAAGAATTTATAGACAGAGGCTATCACAGTAATGATCTTAGAGTGATACAGGGGATAGAACAAGACCAAGCAGGTCTACCATATATTAGGAGAAGTAATGAAACAAGGATAGAAAGTAGAAAGAATAGACAAGGGAAGAGAAGAATAGCTATTCCTTACATGAATAACAATAATTCTATAGCAGAAGTTATTAAGAAACATTGGGGGATTTTACAGTTAGATGAAAATATAAATGGTTTGGTAGGGACGAACCCCAGTTTCATCTATAGAAACACCAAATCATTAAAAAGATTGCTCTGTTATGAGAAGAGAGAAACTAATAGGCTAACCTCATCCAGAAAGGGAACGTATGCATGCCATAGCTGTAACCAATGTGGGTTCATTATGAACACCACTGTCTTTGAACATCCTAATACAGGTGTTAAGTATAAGTGCAACCATTACGCTGACTGTAAATCTAGGAACGTAGTTTACCTGGCTCTCTGTAATAAATGCCAATGTTTTTATGTTGGCAAAACCAATAGGACATTGAGGGAATGGATTAGGGAACACCTATATGCTATCAATAGAGAGAATGAGTGCAATGCCCTAGCCAAACATGTCCTACAGAATGACACAACACATACTTTTAGGTTCATGGTTCTAGAATTTATATACACCACAGAAAAGTTAGGGAACATTGGTAATTATACTGAAAAGGAGGAAGCCAGATGGATGATCAGGCTATCTGCAGACAAAGGACATGGTTTGAATGATAAGTTCACACTGAAACCATTTCTTCTGGATAAACCCTTGAGACACTAATGCCATGTAATATTTGATGGCATAGTTATCTTGGGGTTTTAAAATAAAATTTTTGTAATGTTTTTGTCTTTGTATGCATGTTTATATGTGTTATTTACTGTTGTTATTTTATTTTCTATCATAACTGTCATTTATTCTAGAGTGACAGATGTGAAGGTTTTTATGAATGTTTTTAAATCACATATTAGCTATATATCTTTAAGGATGTAACCTTATTTTATCAGGTGTCTGATATGAGATGTTTCATTGGTTTATTAAGTGAGTAGTGTGGTATTTAAATGACTTTGAATGCTGTTGTTATCTTAAGTCTGATGAAGCGTCCAGAGAGACGTGAAAGCGCTTACTTCTTTCAATAAAGAGGTCATTATTTTCTCATTTTTGTGGATTAATTGTCACACAGATTGACTATCCTCCTGACTTGCTTCTATTGTCGTGGAGTATTCACCTTTCTTCTCCTTGGTTTTGCAATATTATTTGTTAGGTGATCCCTTACCCTGAGGTGTGTTTTTGGATATTTACTACGTGTTCTCTCCAGTCACGACTAGAATTGTCAGTCTAGAGGAGAAGGTACCAACCTGCAGCACTCCACCTACTACACTTAGACCCACCAAACATGCAGCTGCAAACCCCACACATAGATATATAAAGACATATTCGGAGGCTCTAAATAAAAATCTGCGGAAACTAGAGAGTCCTCCAAAGCAGACAGGCAAGCAACCTACACACACCAACACACCACAATCATCACATAACCACCAAAACCAGTGTGCCGCACAAACACAGCCCTTAAGGCAAAACACCTTACCAAACACACTTGTAATAGATGACTCCATAGTGAGGCACACCAATGTCCCCCTCACCAGGCTGGACATGGAGAATGTCACTGTCAATTGCTTGTCAGGTGCCAGAATCTGCCACATTATCCACACACTCAGGTCACTCCACAAGTACAAATACGACTCTTTCATTGTCCATGTTGGTGTGAATGACCTGAGACGTACCTCCCTGGACTACATGAAAAGAGACATAGAGGAGCTCTCTGATTATGTAATCAAGTCAGGTATGACCCTAGCCCTGAGTAGCATCTTACCCTCACTAAGAATGATACCTCAGTACAAGGAAAAAATGATAAATTTCAACAATTGGCTAAGTTTTTGGTGTTATTCAAAGGGGATCCAGTACCTGTCTGCCTGGGATGACATGCTCGACAAGCCTTGATACTTCACCAGAGATGGCTTGTACCTGGCACCCTAGGGATTCAGGATACTGGCAAAGGCTCTTGCCACCCCAATAGTGCCTTTTTTAGGCAAGGCTCAAAAAACAAATCCACCAGCGTAATAAGTACTAGTGACAAAAACCTGAGGGTCATGCTGCTGAATGCTAGGTGTTTAAACCTCAAAATGGACTCTCTCGAGGCACTCCACAACATGGAGAACATCGATATTTGTGCAATAATGGAGACCTTGTTCAAGGCTCAAGAGAGCACACCAGCGATTCCAGGCTACAACTCATACCACACATTTTGGCTGCAAAATCCGGACCGAAATACAAAGGGAGGAGGCGTCACCATATTTATCAAGGATAACCACACCTCCAGACTGGCTGGAAAGTACGATGCCTCAGAAATCATCCATGTGCAACTGACAATGGGCAAAACTGCAATCCAGATTATAGCTTGCTACAGATCACCTTCCCAGCCCCATGACACGCACTTTTCTTTCCTCAAGGTACTGGAAAACATGAGAGTCCAACCGAATACCCTTATACTGGGTGATTTCAACTACCCAAACATCAACTGGGAAAACTGCGGAAGTACTAATACCTTTGCTCAGCACTTCTTGGAGTACATTAACTCCAATGCTCTGGACCAGCTTGTTAACACCCCAACAAGAGTTAAAAATATAATGGAACTGGTCATCACCAACATGAGAGACAATTGCTCCACACCTGTGGTAAATTCCTCATTGGTCAGATCAGATCATAAACTCATCACCCTAGATATCCACATACCACTCTCACCCCCACCCCAAAAGAAACCATGGTGAAAAACGTCTCCAAGGTGAACTTTATGCTACTCAAGACAGAGGTGGAAAACTTCATTACTCGCCAGCATAAAGGCAATATGATTGAATCTAATATATCCTACACAAAAGCACTCTACAAGTACCTACATGAGTGCATGGACCATGTTGTCACAAAAAAGACCAAGACACACTCCTTCAAAAAGAAGAAACCAGTCTGGTGGACCCCAGCCATAAATAAGCTCTATAACAGAAGGAAGAAATTATTGCAAAAAAAAAGTAAAAACCCAGGAATGGAGGGGCTCCCTGACTAACCTTAGCAAAAAGCTAAGAACCCTCATAAAAACTTCTAAGGTGAGCTTTGAAAGAAACATTGCAATAGACACTAAAGGCAATCACAAAGCATTTTTTAGCTATGTCAAAAACCTAAATAACAACTCACAGATCTGCTCTGAGCTACAGCATAATGGTTTAAAATTCACAGAACCAACTGACATCACTAATATACTGGCAGATAGGTTCAGTGCAAACTTCACCCCACCCTCATCCCCCAAAGGACCCATTTCCATAACAGAAGTTTGTACTGCCCATAAAATCAGACACTTAGGTGAAAATAGCATTTTCCAAGGCAAGAAACACAGCATCCATGGGACCAGACAGCGTCCCAGGCTGCGTACTACATGAACTCCAAAACAAATTAATCCCTCTCCTTAATAGCATGTTTAACCACAACTTCACCTCAGGCTATGTGCCCACAGAGTGGGGCATGGCAACAGTTATACCACTTCACAAAGGAGGTGCCACCACTGACTCTGGGAATTTCCACCCCATCAGTCTGATGAGTCTTGTCTGCAAGGCCATGGAGCGCATCATCATGGAACTCATAAACAAAGACATTGGGAACCTACAAACCCTTGACCCTATCCAGTTTGGGTTTTTAAAGGGAAGGTCTTGTCTCCTAAATCTGGTTGTCTTTTTCAAAATGGTCACTAAAGCAATAGATGAGGGAAAGGTGGTTCACACAGCATACCTTGATCTCACAAAGGCCTTCAATACCATTCTCCACTCGGGAATTATTGACAAACTCACCAACCTAAATATAACCCCCTACTTTACAAGATGGGTTGCTAACTGGCTCACAGATAGAACCCATTCAGTGAGCATAGGAAACGCTAGATCCGACTCCAAACCTGTGACTAGTGGTGTACCACAGGGCTCAGTTCTGGGACCCCTCCCTGTTCGGTATCTACTTCTCAGAGGTACAAGCAAACACAGTGGGACTATGGCTAACAAAGTTCGCAGATGAATGCAAACTGGGTGCCATAATTGAGACCCCTACTGACATAGATATTTTTCAAAAGGGTTTTACGGATACAGATACGTGGTGCCAAAACCATGGTCTCAAGCTAAATGCCAAAAAATGCATTGTCATCCTCTTTGGGGAAAAAAAACAAGTACCTATAAATTACAACATAGATGGTAGCCCACTTACCATGGAGAGTGTGATAAGAGACCTAGGGACTCAGGTGGATAGTAATCTCTCCTTTGATCACCATATTGCTAAAGTGGTTAGAGAATCCTTCTACATACCCCACCTTATCACAAAAGGGTTTGCATCCAGGAATAAGGATGTTATTGTCCCCCTCTACTCATCACTCATTAGACCCGTCATTGAATATAATGCCCCATTCGGGATGTACCTAACAAGACATCTGTAACAACTGGAGAGGCCTCAAAAGTACCTCACAAAGAGGATAACGGGCCTCAAACAGTTGCCTTATGCCATGAGGCTAAAAAAACTCTGTACTCGGATGAGTACTGGCTACTCAGAGGTGATCTCTGCCTGACATGCAAGCCTATGTCAAACCCCGAATTGCTTGAAATGCTCCACCTAAGGAAAACCCAATCCACCATAGCTACTCACTCAAGGGACTTAAACCTGACATCAACAATAAACAGGACTTGATGGAGGGACAGATTCATGTCCCAGAGACTTCCCTTGCTCTGGAGTAAGGTCACCATAAATGTAAGGCAGAGCTCCTCATTAGCACTTTTTAAGAGGAATCTTGATGAGTGGATGGGAAACAGGAAATTCACCCTGGGAATTACTTCTGTGGCCTTGCTAGACAAGGCGCAAGAAACTAAACCACTTGGGAGGGAAGCATAAGCAAAACATTTTTGGCTAGGCTTAATTAGCCCTAGGGCCAGTAGCCTAGTACCTACCTATGAACCTATAAACCTATAACAGAGGGTATACTGAATATTATGTAATTATAATTGTCTTCTCTGGCCTTGGATCATGGGAGATTCTAGGCTATTGACCCGGAGGTCATTTTAAGCCTGTTTCAACCCAGTGTAATATTGCAGAGTTACTAGATTGCATTTAGTGATGACTGCCCATGTCCAAGAGGGTTTTGGGTGCTAATCCCAGTAAAAATGTATGGTGCCCATCCATTCATCCAGGAGTGCTCAGTTTCACATGAATTGGTATCCTGTTCCAAAGACGTGGCAGTTGCTGGGAGATAAATCTGTCCAACCAGCATGTTCTATTTAAGATGCAGGCCATATTTAAGTCCCTGGAACAGGTAGCCCTAGACCCATTGGATTGTCTTCAGATCTCAGTGATACTCATGCTCACATGAATGTATAAACCAAGACCTGTCAGGTCACACACATAGGTGGTTAACTCCTCAGTCTGTCATATGTGTGTGTGTGTGTGTGTGTGTGTGTGTGTGTGTGTGTGTGTGTGTGTGTGTGTGTGTGTGAGATGATGATGTAAATACACACACACACACACATATATATATATATATATATATATATATATATGTGTGTGTGTGTGTGTTACATGGGTCTTGTTCAACAAGTACTTCTTCTGTGGCAAGGATGAGAAATCAACTATGTGGAAGAATATGTTTTGTTTCTAAAGAATAGGCTTAAATCCCAAATTGTACAAATTAATTTCATCAGCATGTAAAGCTACACCAAAAATGTGTCAGGTTATATAATTTATACCCACAATACATGTCTGCAATAGTAAATCAAGTAATAAACACAGCAGCATCCAAACCAAAAAGGAATGTCGATTGTCACATTACCCTTCTTAGTTCATAAGGTGCTTTCCTCTCTGTTTGACACTGTTTCTCTCTGCTTAACTTAGAGCAGACTTGGTTGACATGGCTGTTCAGGTTTGCACACTAGTAGTAAATGGCATAGCATGCATTGGTGGGAAATCATTCTTAACTGTTGCTGTTTTCCCTGGTCAAACATGTCTGGTGGTAGAAGGGAAGGTGCCCAATTTATGGCACTGAAGTAGGGTGTTGGGGGTTCAGAATCTTTACTGTGCTTCTTGAAAAGTTCCAGAGCTAAAGACTTTTGCAGGAGGAATATACCAGCTGCCATTACAAGTCTGAGGTATGGAATAGCCTGGCCAAGGCTGTTACCAGTGTGACTGGCATTCCACACACTGGAGAACAGTATATGCTCTACTATAATGAACTCAAAAGGCACAAGCAGGATACATTCAACCAGTGGCTGGATGAGTTTAAGACTGCTGACATCCCACAGTTGTGCAAGTATACAGATGCACAGAATTAAAACTAGATAGGCAGCTGCATATATGCATGACTGGTATGATTAATACTCTTCTCTTGTTCACTTCTTTTTATTCCACAGCTAAACCAGAGATTATCGAGAAAAGGGAGGCCCGTGGTGAGGATCTACAGAGACTGAGAGAAGCAAGAGGTATGTATGCAGCACAACATAACTATTATTTTAGCTAAATTATTCCTCTTCTATAGAATAGTAGCAAATTAAGCTTGCATTTCCTAACTAAAAAAGCAAGCACATATGCTTTAGTCTGTTGCACAAGCCAACTGTAGGAGTCAAGTCTAATACTGTAGTCAGACATTGTGGATTCAAGTACCACAAACATATAGTCAAATCCTTTAAATTATTACATCATTTAATTGCAACAAAACTGGCATAAATGTTGTGCTGTTAACTTAATCTGTATAATTTAACCAAGCATATGTACAATATATGCACATTGCAAGGATTACTTTGAGCAATCATTACTTAGAGTTTGTTGTTGTCAAGAAGTATCATTATATGTAAAAGTAGAGATAAATATTTTATTACTGTGATAACGCATTGTATGTTACACATGATGGTAACAATTATCTCTTTTTTCTCTTATCATAACCCTTCTCTCTTATTTTGCATTTTTATCTGTGTTGTTAAAACGTTTCCATGTCATCCATCTCTGACAAATCACAAAATGCTTTACAGCACAGGGAGGTAGACCAGTCCCTGAAACTCAGCCTGCCCCAACTCCATTGGTTCCTGCACCTATGCCTAGCACATCCAACACACAACCTGACAGTACTGCCTCTGCTTCCCCTGCCATATCAGGTAGCACTACACTGACAGCTGGTGCTGTGGTACACTCTGAGACTAGTGGGGAGGTGGGAATTTTATCACCTGCCAGGAGTTGCCAGACTTGGTGCAAAGAGTTATGCATAGCACAATTGGTACATATCTATGTCAGATGGAGAGGTTGCTCTCTTTTATGTTCCATAGGGAAAACATCAAGCACTCCAATAGCCAGTGTAGTAAGGGGACAGTGATGATATTTCTATGGGTGAAAACTAGATTCTCATCGTCCCCATGTTTGATGGCACTGGCGTCCATCATCTCCTTCTTAACCCCAATCATGGTGTCCTCCAACCTGTTATGTCCTTCACCATCCCTGTGGCTTGTCTTGTTTCTCCTGTTGTTTGCTTCTGCTTCATCACCTATCAAACTTACCTGACCCAGAAATACCTATGTCCCTTACCCAAAATTCCTCTCTTACTGAAGTAAAAAAAAAATGGGCACCTGTCACAGAAAAAAAAAATATTGTCCCATACATAGCTCTCCACTTCACACATGAATCTTCTTTAAACACTTGATTCGGTCCAGTTGACTATACAACAGGATTCCATTTTGTCACCCCATCTTTGCTGAGGTGAAAGTCCAAATTCAGCTTATATTCTGCACATATTTTCATTTTACACTATTGAAGAAGTGGGTCAGTCCAGTTGGCTATATAACAGGATTATGTTTTGGCATCCCCTCTTTGTTGAGGTGACAGTCCAAATTTAGCTAATATTCTGTACACATTTTCATTTTACACCATTGAAGAAGTGGATAGTTATGGTTCTTTCCCATCTCCCTTCTGCACATTCCTATATTGATTTCCCTTTATTCTTCCCTCTGCTTGCCCTCCATTTCACCAATCACCTATCTAACCTATTTTAACACCATTAATCTGGTCAAAAAGGAGATATACACCACACACATAAGTGAAAAAGAAAAAACAAACAAACAGTGAAGCCCTTCACTTTTTGTATTCTGTGTTTGCACTGAGTTTGGCATCTCACACCAATGTTGAGCAATGGTGAATAGTTCTTCTATGGTGCAGTCACTGCCACTCAAAGCTGCTTAAACACACTGCATTAAAATAATATGCAGTGAATGTAGAATAAAGAATTATTTCATTGCATTATAAATACATATTTAAAACTTTTAGATGCACCTGGATTCGAACACTGTATCATCTGTTTTCAAAAATAAATCTCTCAATGCACTTACACCTGTTGCCACAGAGTCAGCTAGGAAGCAGGTGTGTTTCATACACTCAGTAACAGCCACACTGCTGACTGCCACGCCTCTTCACTTAAAGAGATTTCGGGAAATAAGCAAACCAATAGACCTCTCATAATTTTATCAGTGAAGCAGAGGCTTGAATTTATTTGTCACTTAACTATGCAGAAACAGGGAAAGCAGTAAAGATGTGTATCTCGCATGCACAAACACTGCCATCGACCATGCAAACCAGCTGGTTGGTGATGCACTATGGAAAGTACTCATTAGCGTGTGTTACTTATGTTTACTGCCCAAAGGTAAGGCACATTTTAAGGAAAGAACACATATTTATACTGTAGACGTGTTACCTGCAACCATGCACTTGAAACTTGGTCTCAGTACTTGGTCCCAAATACATCAACCAGACTACAGAGATAAATAAAAAATGCCTTCTTATATACCATGTATATCTTTATACTGATAATACACATTCAGATTTTCCAGTACTTGTAGTAATGTGTACAACTGTTTGCATATAGTTTGCTAAGTTGTATTTTTAAAGTATACTTGCATATTCAAAACACAACAGCAAATGTTACACTTTGCCCATTCATCAATCAGGTAATATGCATATCTTAAATATCCATCCATTTCAGACAAGCCTCCCAACATCTTCTCTCAAGCATCCAGTGCTGTTGTCATCCACAATAAACTGACCTACAACATTATAAAAGTCAGAGCTGTGCCATAGTGCTTGCATTAAATACGGAGTTCTCTAGTCAGTTTACTTGTTTAGGTAGGGGTTCTAATGTCTCTGCAGTCAACTGGTGCTTGTGTGTGTCTATCTAGTCAGAAGACTGTAACTATGTATCTTGCAGTCATCAGTGCAATCCCATGTAGTACCAATAATTTGAGAGTTGTACATGCCTACGCATCCATTTCATTCAGGCCTCCCAACATCATTTTTTTCAAACATCCAGTGCTGGAATCACCCATTATAAATTTCCCTATAGCAATATAAAAATCAGGCTTGTGCCATGATGCTTGCACTATGTACTGAGTTTTTAAGCTTGTATACCTAGTTAGGTAGGGGTTCTAATCTTGCTGCGATCACCTGGTGTTCATAGGTGTTTACTAGGCTAATGACCACAAGGGGCTTTTTAAGCCTAGTCATGCATCCCAAATCTCTAACAAGTTCTGACCCTTGATAAGTGTAAGCATGGGCCTGGGAGACGAACCATTTACAGGTTACCTGTTTGCATTAGAGACATAGGTGCCAAACCAGGGATGACTTTCTCATTTCCCATCCAGTTGTCCAAGTTGCACTTGAATTGGGATAGTGAGTAACTCTGCTCCAACATTTTACACCAGCATGTCAGACACTGCTATTATCATCTTCATCTCATCAAACACCACTGATGTCATAAGCTATAAAGTGTTGTTGGTCATTATAAAAGCTAGACGTATGATGTGGTGCTTGTGTTAAGTACTGTGGTTTGTAAACAGATATGGGTTTATTCTCACTACTGTTAACTGTGTATGCAGTCAACACTCACTATGGTGACAATTTTAGAACAATATATGAGTCCTCAGCTATGTCAAGCCCTACTCCAAAATCTCAGTGTAGCATATAATGATGATGATGATGTCATCCCATATAAGGCAGCTAAAAGAAATCAACCAGTTATTTTGGTATTTGAATAGTATACCATACTAAACATATGTAGACTTAACTTTCTAGTTTACCTTCAGTCATAGTAGAATTTGTTTTATTCCTACCTAGACTATATGATTGTATTAGTGAAATATATAACACGTATTTCTCATCTGAGATTGAATCAACATTTGTATCTGTATGTTTTATATATATATATATATATATATATATATATATATATATATATATATATATATATATATATATGTATATTAATCATACTGTTATTTATAAATGTGGAGCTTTTCTACCAAGGCCTCTACTGAAAAGGGACATTTTGTCCAGTCTGACATTCCTGGTAAACAAATGTAAAATAAAATAAGTAAATAAATAAGTATAACATGCACTGTGACAGTATTCAGGACAAACCTGTGCTGTAACAGTAACATTAACTACTGTGTTTGCAAACTACTTTACCCACACCTAGAGGGGTATAATCTAACAGAAGGTGACTTGCATGTCTCTACATACACAAATCATTTTTTGACAATTTTACACAGGGGTTTGACTCCACATGCATGCCCTACACTCCTCCCAATATGTTCTCCTCAGCATACAATGATGCTATCATAATCCATAATGTGTAACATGACAGTGTTACTGTCAGACATATGTGGTGCTGCTACTGTGAGATTGCATGGCATTCATGTCCTATATCTACGTGTGTAATGTTAAATGTGTGTGTGTGTGTGTGTGTGTGTGTGTGTGTGTGTGTGTGTGTGTGTTTGTGGTTGGTGGTACATTATGGCCATTGTGTGATCTCTGGAAACATTCTTCATTGCACTGCAATTTGAAAAACCTTTCACATAGCCCCATGTATCCACATCCTTCTTTTTCAACTGACCACATGACATCCTTCCTGCAGAGGAGTGGAGGATGTCTTCATGTGAAATATCCATACACACATCATGATGCAGAGTCCTTCCATGAGCCTCTGCAAGAGATCTGAAGATCATTGCATATGTGATTGTTAATTCTGTCATGGTGGTGCACATGTTTCATATGAACAGTGTCAGGATGTAATGCAATCAAACAAGTATACACATACACACAGATAGACTTACTATCTTCCATAATATTGATATAGGGATTTTTTAATAATGGCTAAGATTTTATGTATTGTTGGCCATTAGCCTACTATTGTCCTATGATCATTTAAATGGTAGACATGTCAATGTTGCTGTCATTGATATGTGCTATATTGAGGTACGGATGTGCAATATCACTACAAAAGGGTCTTACAATCTGTGATGTAGGCTAATGTATTTATGGCCATTGATGCCATTGCAGTACATACTCCTTCTATAACAGCTTAACAGCTATAGTAATATGCCTCCTGAGAACTGTTAAAATGGTATGATACACTGTTAGGTATATTGGTGGCATATTAGGACATGTAATTTTTGTAGTGGAGTAGATCTACCCTTTAGTATGGCAGAGGCATGCATGTGTCTGCATACCATTATTAAAAGTTCTGTGACAGACATCAATATAGATTCACATTGATTATATGGTGACATACATCTTGTCTCGTACACATAGTTGTTATGCTTTGATATACACAACCAGTGTTTCATACATTTTGATGCAATTGCAACCTTATGGAACTCATTGTATGTGCAGTTGTGTTGCTACACCCAAGGATTACGAGGTGGTCAGCAGCACCATTGTGTGACTGTTAGCATTTGTGTCAGGAAATGTTCTACACAAGCCACAAGCAACTCATCTCTATTGTATCCTGATATGACATCAGGCCACTTAAACACATCTTGCCTGTGAAACACATATAGGCATATGTTGTGCAAGTGATGTAAGTATGTGACACGAAAGACCAAGGCAGTATGGAAATCTTGTCATAAAGCATTTATTCCAGTACATATGAAATGTTAATTAGAATACACAAATAAGCACAGATATGTGTTTGGATGTCTGCAGACATATCCACCCAGAGGACATAGACAATCTGCTTGTCTCACACATCACCACCCTGTTAGCACTGGCTATCAGCCAAAGTATACATGCAAACATTACTCAGTTTTTATTCACAGCAAGGCAGCACATCTGTGCATTTCCTATGGCTAATAACTCGGAAGCAATGGGCCCTGGCAACATCACAGTTGCCTATCTCATGACTTAAAGCCTGACCTTCCAGACACAGTTGGATCTGTACATCAACACAGCCTCCAGATAGCCTATATTCCCATAGAAGGGTTTACAGCAACATGAATCTTTCTGACCTAGGGGGACCATCACCATATGCATGGAGTTATAGATCCATCCTGACTCTCCTCATCTGTGAGGTAGGCCAAGGAGTTATCACAGACCTTCTCTAAAAGAACACAAGTAATATCCCAACTGTGTATTAAACCCACGTTTGATTTGTTCAGGCTACATCATGTCTGTTGCATCTGTTCACTGTCTTCAAGAAGACTACCAAGGGCACACATGATGATAACACTATAAGCCTATGTATCTTGACATGGCCAAGGCATTTGACACAAATCAACAGTCAGGTATTACAGAGAAACTGCCACCAGTGGCCATAAACACCTACATCACCAAGTGGGTAGACAACTGGAATACATACATGACAGAGAAATATGTTACAGTGTGTGAAGGTACCTCTATCTACACTCCTGTGACCAGGTCCATACCTCAGGGGTCTGTGGTAGGCCCCTTCCAGTCCATTATTTAAGTGTCAGACATCAAATCTGATTTACACGTCCTTTCTCTAACCAGCTTTGTGGAGGTCTGCAAATTGCGGACAATCATTGAATCCAAGTGAGGTGTTGGTATAATGCCTACAGTATCATCACCTACAAAGGACTGATGCCACAGCCATGGGGACATGGTAGATGAAGGAAACTCATAGGGGGATTTGTTGTATTATAAATGCAAGTACACAAGATAAGTTCAATAAGGGCAACACATCCCTATGATTTGACCAAGTGGGATGCACACCTGTCAACTAGCCAGGACTGCTCATAATTTCTAATACAGGTGTAACAGTGTCCCTCCAAACACCTCTGGCAGATGTTACATTTTGAGTGTAGTGTGCTTTATTCCTCTCAGTGATTGCTGATGAATCATGATAGTTGTACTAGTGTGTTCTTGCAGAACCATCTATGACCACCAACAATCATATATGTTATGTGGAAGACATGGGATTACTGGTGGTATTATCTGATAATACATGATTCTGTCTAATGTTGTCCATGGGCCTGTTACTATGTATCCCGCTTGGTTGAGACCTATCCTGAAATTACATTAATATTCAGACAAATCATTTTGCACAGCTTCACAATATGAACACAATCCCTATTGTATATACCATCCCAGATAGATGTCCTGTCCATTGTCCATGTCAGGATGCTTATATCACAAAGTATCCACTCAAGTGATGTGTCATCTTGTGTGACAGTCACATAATATACAATAACTGTGCAGTCCATACTGTATCTTGACAATTTGTTTTTACAGTTCAGATTACAACTGTCTTCATTGACATGCCCTCATCTGCTGTACATTACCATGTTTCACCTGTCCTCTTCCCTGTGTTCATTCCTACAATTTATCTGTATGTCCCTTTTCAATATACGCACTTCCCCAGCTATTTATTTCTATTGCAGTCTATGTACCCTTACTGATCGTTCACATAACTTTTATTAAGTATGTCTGACACAGGTTTCCACAATGCTCTGCACTGCATACACTTTCATGTAATGTGTTGGAAGCATATACATTGCTTTATTAATAACCCTGATAATCATTGTGGCATTCTGTGCAATGTAGCAGACCTCATTTGTCCTTAGGTAAATAGGTTTATATGACTGCTGCTGTCCATCTTGCTATACACACTTTCCTGGCCAGCAACACTGTTGCTGGCCACAAAACTGCACTTGTTTATGTTTAAACACAGTGCACGGCATACGTATGCAATTAGTGCTGCTGCTCACCATGCAAATGTGTAACCTCCATGTAGCCTTTGTGCTAAGCCTACAGGGAGTTTACTGAATTCCCAGGACAGAGTATAATTGATCCATACAGTGATATCTATGGGCTATGCTGTGTGGTGAATGTTCTACTGTCACTATTTATCTGGTATTCCTTATCTTTAAATAAATAAATAAATATTTATTTATGTATTTATTTATTTTTATTTTGTTTTTTGTTTTTATTTCAGAGCAGTTAGTCATATTATTGCTTGTAAAAGTTATACCTACATCCTCAATGTCTCTTTTTCAGTGATGCTGTAAGGCATCATGTAATTACTAATCACATTTTTACCTGTATTACATAATAAATTCTAGTGAGGTGGTTTACCTGTATATGCACATACTGAATGTCCTCAAGTGGTTTAATTAGTAAAAAAGTGTTAATTCATTTAGCATGAGTTTTTTACCTTGCATTTTAATGAAAAAAGTATCATATTTTTTATGTTATGCAATGTTTTTTCACTTTAATTTGTGTGTTCAGCTACTGCACAATAGATTATTTTATTTTGTTATGTACAATCATGTTTGGAATCAGAGGCATAAAAAAAGCATCCTCATTTGTGCAGTGGTGAGATTGAATTGGCAATAATGTTTGTTTACATGGCAGTGCCTTTTGATTGTTTATTTGTTTACATGGCACTTACTAGTGCTTTGCTGAAAACCTGTGTATTACTGCTTTTAAGTTGTAGGTAACTGCCAGCTGTAAGAATCGTAATGCATAGAGCATTAATGATGTTTAAGACTGCAATCTTATGTTATGGCATATAACTTTCTCTTCACATTTCTGTGAGGTTTTGAGTATTACCATTACAGGGATGAATTGCATACAATTGAAATGTGTCCTCAGCTCCCCCCCCCCATTTTTTTAAATAATGTATTCCTTCTACAGTTATGAAGATTACATTGTAAGTAACAGAAATGTTACCCATGATTCACAGTAGGTCAAGGTCAAATGTATCTTACACATCTCCTAAAGATAAGCGAGGTGATGGTGCAAGTGATTTTGAACAGGGGGCTCATAACAACTGGATGGTGAGTTGGTCTGATGTCATGACCCATTTGATGCAAGCGAGCCTACAGACACTGACCTAATAGTGCTGGACAGCTGTAGTACCATGATTAGGACCTTGAATAAGAGGTTCTGCTAGGTGTAGATGCACACTGATATGGCTGGCATGAAATCGGCTGTGCTTGTTCCCCCTGACTAATTACAGCACTTTCTTGAGAAGCACTTGTATTCTCATTTGATCTGTCAGCATGTGTCTTGACAGTACCCTGTCCTCTTCTCTTCCAAGACTGACTCTTATTTGAGTCTGGTAAGTCTTAACTAATGTACAAATGGAGGTGGTGACAGATTCTTGGTTTGCCACCATACTATGCATCGGTGTGATCATGGCATCACCACTACTCTGTGACAGTTCCATGTAGTGTTGGAAATTCTTACATAAAAGACACTCATCATTTTCAGCTGATTCTCTGTGGTAGTGCACTGAGCCCTAACAATGTCATGACACATTTTTCTGCTAGACATCCAGTGCTTTACATGGGGGTAGCTGTGACAAATTCCAGCACTTGGTTCCACTTTGTAAAAGTGTCACTGTGGACACTGTTAACTCTGAATGTCTGTATCATTCTGAAAGTGTCCATCTGGGCTTGGAAATGCTATTGTAGAAGTGCATGTGTTTTCTCCATACACAAGTGTGACTGAAATGTCAGCATGTGCTTGACTTTGTGATGCACTCACTTCTTGCAGAGCTACTAACATGTTGTGGTGAGTGAGATCCTGCCATTAAACTTGGGGATGGTCTGTTGCCTACCAGTGGCAAGTATCCACCAGATCACACATGCACTCAGGACATTGGACCGCAAGTGCCAGTAAGAGACTGTCATAGTCCATCTGGGAGTTAATGACCTGAGATATACCTAACTGGACTATATGAAGGTAGCCATGATAGAGCTTGCAGATTATGTGCCCGAGGCAGTATTGAGCAGCAGTCTATCTTCTCCAAGGATGATACCACAATATAAACAGAGGATGACTGACTTTAACAATTGGCTCAGTTACTACTGTCATTTTAAGGAGGTCTAATATTTGTCAGCTTGGGAGGACATTATCGACCTCACATGCTGCTTTACCAGGGATGGTCTGCATCTGTCCCCAGTAGGCCTTCAGATATTGGCCAACACATTATCCACCCAATAGTGCCTTGTTTAGGCAATGCCAATCTGATTCATTTTCCAACATAGTAAATTGTACAAAAGATAAACTAAATGTGTTGCTGCTCAGTGCTAAGAGTCTCAACAAGTAGCTCAACTCTCTAGAAGCACTACTGAACCCGGAGATTGTTGACATTTGTGTAGTTGCTGAGACATGGTTTAAAGCCATGGAAGGCACCCCGGCAGTACAAGGCTATAATGCCTTCCACACATTTACAACAACTACTGCAAGGGACAAGATATGTAGGTGTATCAGTCTACATAAAAAGTAAATACACCTCAAGACTGGTTAAACAATATGACATGTTTGAGCTTCTACATGTCCAACTAACCTTAGTTAAAGTCCAATACCATATCCGTGCTAGCTGTAGGTCCTGATCTATGACCCAGGATAGTCATGTCACATTCCAGAATGTACTGGAATCACTCACAATTCAGCCCAACACCATATTCATGAGCAATTTCAACTATCACACCATAAACTGGGATACATACACAACCGTTAGCATGCAGAATCAAAGATTCCTAGATTTTGTTAATGCAAACACCCTGGAACAGCTAGTCTGCATACCTACTAAGGGTACAAATGTCATGGATCTGGTGCTCACAAATATGGGGGACAATGCACCCCCTTGTATAATGTCCTCAAAGGTCAGATCAGATCACAAAGTAGTAACTTGCAATAAATATATATTCTGAATTCCCAACTAACCCCAGAACCCTTAAGAACTATTCCAAGGCTAGCTATCTTCTATTAAGTGAAGACACAGAAAAATTCCAAGTCCCCTCCCCAAATTCAGACACCATGGTGGTCAATGCGTTTACATGTTAACATATTTATGTGTTTACATGTTTATTTGTTTATGGAAGCCCAGTACAAGCATGTAAATAACTGCATAGAAACAGCAGTTTCAAACCAAAATAAACTTAGGACAAACTCCAAAAACAAGCCCAATTAGTGGATCCCCAGTAAAAATAGGTTGCATAACAAAAGAAAGAAAGAAAATCCTGAACAAAAATATAAAGGGCTATGATCAAAAGGCAAAAACTCTCTTCAGTCCCAACAAACAACTCAGGGGATTAATCAAGTCCACCAATACCAGATTCAAGGCAAAAACAACCTCTCAGGCTAAGGATAACCACAAGACATGTTTAAGTTATCTACACAACCTTAAAAGGAACTCTCAAAAGTGTGCTGAACTAATAGTAAATTGAACACTTTTCTGGCATGGGGGATATAGCAAATTTTTTGGTCAATAAATTTAGCTACAATTTCACCCCCTCACATCCCCAGATTCCTCCCCAGGAAATATCCTTTATGATTTGTCCCTCAACTATCAATAAAGAAAGGGTCCTCACTACACTCTCCAGCGTTAAAAACACTGCATAACTAGGTCCTGACAATATCCCAAGATGCCTACTAAATAGCTTGAAATATGATCTGTCAGACCTACTAGAATCTCTGTTCAGCCACAGCCTCCAGACAGGCATCATCCTTAGGGAATGGAGGACTGCAATTGTCATCCTTTTACACAAAGTCAGACCATCAACAGAACCGGGGAACTACATAGCCATAAGTTTGACTAGCTTTATGTGCAAGGCCATGGAAAGAATTATGGTAGACATAATAAATAAATACTTAGGAAATCATCAAATACTGGGCCTGTCCCAGCTCATTTTCATCAAGGACAGGTCGTGCCTACTAAATTTGATGAACTTCTTCGAGTAGATCACTAGAGCAAAGGTTGAAGACAAAACAGTACATACTGCCTACCTTAACCAAGCAAAGGCATTTGACACAATTCCTCACTCAGAAAATATAGACAAACTTACAAAATTAGGCATAAATTTCCATGTCATGCATTGGATAGCCAAATGGCTCACAGACAGGACACATGAAGTTAGGGTAGGGAAACCCATCTCCACCAAGAGCCATGTTACTAGTGGTGCAACACAGAGCTTGGTACTGGGACCTCACCTATCTGGAATACACTTCTCTGAAGTCAAGGCAAATGCAGACAGCCTTTGGCTGATCAAATGTGCTGATGGCTGTAAGCTGGATGCAATCACTGAATCTCCCAAGGATGTACATATACTCCAAGAAGGTCTGACATAAACAAGTAACTGGTCTCAGAACCATGGCCAAAAGATCAATGCAAAATTATACCCTTTGGGAAGATGACTACCCCTGCAAATTGCAACCTTGATAACACTCTCATAAGAGTAGCCAAGTGATAAGGGACTTTGTAACTCAGGTTGGCAGTAACCTGAATTTTGATTTTAGTGTGTCCATGGTAGTGAGAAAATCCTTCTATGTTTAGCAACTGATAAGTAAGGGCATGGCATCCAGATCAAAGAAAATCATAGTCCCACTATATACACTCCTTATTAAATCAAGTACAATACAGCCTTTAACATGCACCTGACCAGGCATTTGCAATAGCTGGAGCAGTCCCAGAGGTTCCTTACCAACAGAATACAGGGTGTAAATAATATGTCCTATCCAGAATGCCTCAAAGCCCTCTCCCTGTACTCATTCTTTTACAGACTACTGACTGGGGATCTGTGCCTACCCTACAAGGCATTCTCCAATCCAGACCTGATTGATCTGCTACAACTTCACAAAACAACCATCACTAGAATTACCTGATCTAAGGATCTAAACCTCATCTGTGACATAAGCAAAACATGTTGGAGGAACAGGTATGTGTCTCAGAGATTGCACCTTCTCTGGAACAAACTCCCCATTCATGTGAAGCAGAGCTCTTCCCTTAGCCTATTCAAATGCAACTTGGACCAATGGGTGCGAAATCACAAATTCACCCCAGCTTATCACCTGTGTCGCTTATGGACAGGGGTAGTTTGTAGATGCCCTAAGTCACAGGCATATACCAAAGCCATTCTAGCCCATCAGCATTGATAACTGGGAAAAATGGGGCATGAATGGTTAGATTTTAAAAATGCTTTAGGGCGGTTAGCCTAGTGACATCCAATGATCCTGCGGTCCTATGATCCAATGATCCTATGAGAAAGTGAAAAAGCCATGTATGCATATAACTAGTTCTCAACTGCTTATCAACAGAGACTAGGGTGCTGTGAATAGTGTCAGAGTCTGACATACCTTCTCACCTTAGATCAATCTACATTTATTGAAAGTTGATACTCACACACATTGAAATATTTATTTCTGCAAAATGAACCCCCACCAAAAAAAACACATTCATACATTAATACTGCTGCTATAATGAATGAGGCATGTATAGGTTGGGTCTATATTATATCATCGAACGCTTAAAAAAGCGAACGCTGATTGATCGACCTAATTTAAGCGAAAGCTTACAACCTCAAACTGTCAGATCAGCGATTTTTTTCCCCAGGAAAAAAAATCACTGATCTAAAACACATACACACAACACAAGCACACCAAGCAAACAGAAATCCACACACATATACCTAATATCTGATACCTAACCCTACACTAAACTATGCACACACCACTAACTACCCACTTACCTTAACCCAAACCCTAACCCTAAGGTCCGTCATGATCGCACACTCACTTCACCCGCTCCCTAACCCTAACTCACTTAAATTCGCCCTAACCCTCATGTCCACTCAATCGCACACACACCTAACCCAAGCCCTAACCCTAACTCACCTAAATCACCCTAACACTCACATCCACACAATCGCACACTTACCTGAATCCGGCCGGTAACTTTCTACCATAACACTGAAAATACCGAAGCAACAGAAATGGACAACTGAATTCTTTCCCTAGGAAATAATTTGAGTTTCTGCTGCTTCGATATTTTGCAGTTTCGCGAAAATAAGTTTGATCAATCAGCGTTCGCTTTTTTAAGCATTCGAGGATATAATATGGACCCTATAGGTTCATAGGTTCATAGGTAGGTACTAGGCTATCTGCACAAAGGCATTTATAAGCCTAGCCAGAGTGTGTTGGCTTTCACTGCTCCATTGATTAATTAACTGATCCTCTGTCAAGCAGAGCCAATGAAGTGATCCCAGGGGTGTATTTTCTGTTACCCATCCACTCGTCAAGGTTTCTCTTGAAGAGTGTTAGTGAGGGGCTCTGCCTGATGTAATTTGGAATTTTGTTCCAAAGCATGGGGAGTCTCTGTGACAGGAATCTATCCCTCCAGCATGTTCTATTTATTGTTGTGGTGAGGTTTAGCTCACTAGAGCGCATGGCTCGTAGTGATTTGGATTTCTTTAGGTGGAGCATGCCCATCAATTCTAAGTTGGACATGGCTTTGTAAGTCAGGCAGAGATCACCTGTGACTAAGCGATATGCCACTGAGTTCAGCCGGAGTTTTTTCAGTCGGGCTGCATAGGACATATGTTTGAGGCCCGTAATCCTCTTGGTGAGGTACTTTTGTGGTCTTTCCGCTGTTGGAAGTGTCTTCTGAGGTACATCCCAAATGGGGCATTGTACTCTATGATGGGTCTAATGAGTGACGAGTAGAGGGGCACTATAACCTCTTTATTTCTAGATGCGAACCCTTTAGTAATTAGATGGGCCACATAGAAGGATTTCCTAACTACTTTGGCAATATGATTTTCAAAGGAGAGATTACTATCTATCTAAATAACATTCAGGTGTAATACTCCAAAGATGTAGCTACAGCAATGAACAGCAACAGTAGTGAATTGTAAGTAATATAAAAATGATGATTGCATAATGACTTTTATCCACAATATAAATGAAATGTGTCTGCATTCCTTTAAAAATGACAAGGCATTTTATTCAAAGTAAATTTGCCAGTAATAACAGTACCGGGTCTAATGCCCTTTCTGGTTAAATGGGTTTTATTAAGGTGATGGCATACCCCAGATAGAGTGAGTCTAAAGCTGTGAACCACAGTCCTACTCATATTTCCTTCAGTCTTGATGGTAGCACCTCTACTGGCATGAGGCTACGCTCCAGGTTAGTCAGATAAGGAGACCAAATTATGGTCTGCCTTCTTAATGAGTCATACCTGGATAGGTTCCAGGCATGCATGAGAAGCAGTGACATCTGCCAGATATTGGGTGAGAACCAGTCATTCCTGATGAGGATCACGAGCTCTGGCCAACAGTGCCACCACAGGTACGACAGCCTACAGAAGCATAGGTCTGATCAGCTGGCTGAGTGGTTGACCAAGTAGTGCTGAGAAGGCCAAAATTCTGTAGTAAGTATAACTTTGTTTTTTTTTTCATTTTTAGGGCATATTAAACATAGTTGTAAAAATAAACTATAAGAAGGTTGTATAATTGAAGATATTGACTGGGAAAAAGTGTAACTGCAAATATTTAAGTATTATGTTATTATAATAATGCAAAAGAAATTACAATTGTGTACAAATATATGGAATGCTTATGTGACAGCATAATTGTTTCTATAGAAATGTTTGCATGAACTAGTACATCCAAGTATGCATATGTGTCTGTAAATTACAGATATACATCTGCATGATTATACTTACAACTATGTTTCGTGTATGAAAATGCCTGTATTTATACACTGGTAAAAACAAAATATTTGCATTGCCACATAATTTCATTTAGTCTTGCATTACCTTAAGTAGTAGTTAAAGTACATGCAGACATTTTTTGTAAAGAAAGGATTTTTTTGTGTAGGCGAGAAAAATATTTTTAGTATAATAATTGTATAGGACAGCAATTTCTTCTGCAATATTAACATATAATCAGGCACCAGTCCCTAGTTAGAGTGGAGCCTGGGGAAGGTGGGTGGAGGTTGCAGTGTCAATTGAATGACCAGAGCATAATTTAGTAATAAATGACCCATGTATTACTTTTGTAATATGCTGACAGTTATTAGACAGAGAACTATCAAAGTGCAGATTGTTGTGCCAAAGTATATGTACAGCTATGAACAGAAAACTTCCTGGAATTGCTACATTTTCTGTGGTGTGTGTGTGTGTGTGTGTGTGTGTGTGTGTGTGTGTGTGTGTGTGTGCACACGTGTGCACATTTTCTGACCAAACACAATTCACATTAGTTGCATGGAAAGCATAACATTTTAAAACACTGTTCCATCAAACAAGCAAGCTGTTTATACCTATTAATGTGTAATGATTTATTTATAACTAGCAATAAAGGGAAGATGAGCAAAGTATGAGAATTTGGATAGTAATAAATATTTAAAGAAATGCATAGTAAGCAAGTACAGTACTGAATGAAATGCCTTGTACATTAGTAGTGGTTATATCAGTAATATTAAGGACAAAGAGGTAAAATACAGGTAAATAACAATTGACTTATGTCGTCTTTTTCTAACTGATGACAAGATAAATTATAATAGGCATCAGCAAAGTAGGAAATGAGCTAGACTGGTTGAAGCTACTTGTAAGCATGAATAAATTAGTAAATAGTATTCTGGGATGTTCATCATATTGATCAATGCATCAGTAACCTTAGATATATGGGTTATATCCTGCCAAGGATACAATGGACGGACAGATTCCAAAGCTTCAGGGCACCTTTCATGTGCCAAACCTGTGAAGCAACTCGAGCCGAGTTGACTAAAAGACAAGTTTGGGAACACAGTCCTGAAGAGCCTTACCACCACCAAAAAAATATGCTCCTTGGAGGCTTTTGAGGCTCAATGGTCGGCTTGTGCTTTCCATTTTTGAGCAGATAAGGTCCTTTTGAGGGGAAAATCATTAAATGTATTGCTGTTTTATTACTTTTCTCTTCAGGAAAGTTATTTTAAAGCTACGAGTGTTGTGTTTTGATGTACTGTCTTGAGACTGCAATGTACTTTTAAGCAGAGCACTCATTTTTTTCTGTCAGTTTAAAAATAGTGTTAACTAACTGAAAACATACTTTCTGTGGAGATTTTTTTTCATTGGTGAGGGGGGCATAGTGTTTGAAAGTGCTTTTTTTCCAAAAAAAAAAACTTTATTTGATTTTATGATATCAGACATTAAATTAACAAATAAGAAAAGCAAAAATACAGACATAATGTACTAACACAACTATTCCAAATGTATATGTAACTATAATACACTTGTATACACACCGGTGTCATGCAACTCTTTAAGAGATGTATTTAATTACCTATAAGCTTCTTAAATAAAACACTCCTCCCAGACAAGGAGGCATACTGGGGGTCCCATTTAAAGCAGATTGTACAAGGGGAAAGAAAATTCTAGCAGTTATTGGGAGGATACAATGCTAAATAACTTTTCCCAAATTTCTAGCAGGTTTCATCTTTTATTGTTATTATAAATAACTACCTTATATGCCAGTAATGTTTTGTAGCCATTTGTTTGAAATTTCCCCACATAATTGCAAGTCTGTCCTTCCATTTAGAAGCAATGTAAAGCTTTATTAGAAGAAAGAGGGTGAATCATATACGAGTTTGAGCTGGTGGTATACCTGTAGGAGAAATATTGAGTAGTGTAAATTCCCAAGATAACGTTGTCTTTTCATATCACATTTTTTGGAATTGAATCATTAGCGAGTGCCATAATCTATATACTTGTTTACAGCTACAGAAACAATGGTGTAAGTCTGCCTTTTGGAACTTACAATAAGGACAATCCAATGAAATGGATGTGTAGCATTTGTGTAGAACCATGGGGGTAAAATAGGTGTTGTTAATGATCATGAGCTGAGTGTACAACAATTTTTTCAAAGGGAGTATCTTGGAAGTTACATCGATTGACTCTCTTATTTGTTGCTCCAAAATCAAAGGGCTCATTTTTATCCAATAGTTAGAGAAGATTGTATTATCTTGATATTTAGTCGCTACTACCAACCAATAGGTGTTCAATATCATTCTTTCACTGGATAACATAAGTTTTCACAGGGTCTGACAAATTCCAATATCCACAGTTGTTATATCACTGTTATAAAGGTATCAAGAGCAAAGCTATTTAATTTGCCTTAGAATAATTGTGTATGTTTTAGGTAGTTTGAGATGAGTTCTCATTTCAGTGATAGAACAATCACACAGGGGGAAGACGTCTAGGAATCGTTTATCCTTTAGCACAAGGAAATTACTTAGGCTAAGCATTAAGCTTTTAAGTCTCAGATTGAGATTAAGGTGCAAGGGTTGTTGGGTTTCCAGTACGTCCACTAGCTTTAAGTTTGTAAAGAGTTTTTGTAAATTAGTGATAAAGAATTTTATTGGGTCAATGGTCTTATATGATATCAGTTCTTTTTTGCCAAGAAAAGGAAGTGATTTGGGGGTAAAACTGAGTGATTTTACATATTGATAATATAATGTTACCCATATCGGTGATCAAGTGTGATTTACTGGGTTATATTCTGTGATGTTTATTATCATATTACTGCTAATAATACTGAAATACAATGTAAAATCTGGAAGGTTAAGTCCCCCATTTAGTTTTGGTTGGATTAGTTTGTGGTATGATATTCTTACAGAGTTAGGGGACCATATAAATTTAGCTAAGAATATATGCATTTTTTTAATTATTATGTATTATCACTTGGGAAGTCCTAAAAATATATTGCAAGCTTGGTGATACATTCATCTTGATTATAGCGACCTTAGATAAAAAGGGTAATTTTAGATTATTGCATCTGTTACAATCCTGTAGTATATTTTGCCATTTACACAAGATGTTATTTTGATAAAATTCCTTTTTATTTTGGGTAAAAGGTAATCCCAAGGTACTTAACAGATTATTTTATTTTGATTGTGTATAAGTATGGATATAATAGCATTAGTTTTAGAGGGCTTAGAGGGAAAATGGCAGTTTTATTTAAATTACGTGTATAGTTAGATATCTTCAAGAAAGTGTTGATATCCTTCAGTAGCTTGGATATATCTGAACTTGGGTAAGAAAGGTATAGATTTAAATCATCTGCAAATAGCTGTCAGGAATACTTTAGTATTAAAGAGTATTGGGGGGTTGTGGTAGATATTCTGTTTAATGAGAAGAAAAAGTGGATCTAAGTATAGGTTGAAGAGAAATGGAGATAAAGGGCAGCCTTGTCTTGTTCCATTTTTAATCATAATTCAGTTGGAAAGGTTTATATATATATTTGTATAGTATTTGTCATATAACATTTTTTTATCGTTTGAGTAAAAATAGAAGGGAAACCAAAGCAGGACAGTACTGATAGTAAGAAACTTAAATTCAGTCTATCAAATGCTTTATATGCATCAACAACAATCATGAAGATTGGGATTATCTTTTGATTTGCGAATGTTATTAGGGCTGCAAGTGTAAGGGTATTGCCACATGTTTGTCTGTATGGCATAACTCCAGATTGCTCAGGAGAGATAAGGTGTGTTATGATTTTTCAAGTCTATTAGCCAGGATAGCTGTGAAAATTTTAAGATCAAGATTTATTAGGGAGATGGGTCTGCAGCTTTGGTGATCTCTAGGGTCTACCTGTTCTTTAAGAATAAATGCTGTTTTTGAAGCATTGAGGTGAAAATCATTAATCTTGTTATGTATAATGTAGTTAAACAAATGGTGCAATATTCTGGCAATTTGCGGAGTGAAACTCTTGTAAAACTCAGACGTAAAACCATCTGGACCAGGTGCTTTATGAGGTTTTACGTTCTTTATTGTCTTCATGATTTCCTGTTGTGTAATAGGGTCTGTTAATATTTTCTGTTGATTAGTATCTAGTTTTGAAAAAGATAAATTCTGGGGAAGTACTGTTTTATCTTGCTCTAAAGTTGGGAGAGGTTGTTCTCCATATGCCTGTGTATAAATTTGTTCAAATAGATTTAGAATTTTGTTATTACTCCCTTATGTTCTATCTAAATAGGTAATTTCAGTTATAGTGGGTATAGATTTTGGAAGGGAAATGAATCTAGCTAGTACTCTGCATGATATTAGGGCTCCCTCAGCATACTTGGCCAGGACTGTTGTTTCATGAAATGAGAGGCTTTTGGTCTTAAGTAAGTAGAGGTCTCTTTGGGATTTGAGTAGTTATTCCTCAGTTTTTTATTGAAGCATTCTTGCAGTTCTAGTTCCAATGTATGTATGTTTTCTACTTTTAGTGCCTCTTCTCTTCTCTGTGATTTTTTTATAATGTGCAGCTTTGCTAATAAGGAAGCCTCTTATTTGTGTTTTGGTAGTGGCCCATTCAATGTCTATTGGATATTGAGAGAAGGGATTTTATCCACTAATTCTTTTAAGAATGTATTGATACCTTCCTTGACATCCTGCTTTAATAGGAGATCGGGATTAAGAGACCAGTTGTACCCTCTAGCACTCAAGTTCCTTATAGCTCTCCAATTTATAGTTAGTGCAACCTTTGAGTGATCAGAGAAAAATCTAGTATTAATATAGCATTCTAAAGTCAAGTTTGAAAATATATCCAAGATTAGAAAAAAATCAGTTCTACACCACATTGTGTGGCATTGTGAGTAGAAGATAAATTTTTCTTTTATGGGATCTTTATTTTTGTGTTTGAAGGGATCAAAAAGCTTGACATTTTGTTTAAGATCTGCTAGAGCAATAGTAGCTTGTTTATTATATGATTTATTGGGGTTTAATCTATCAGTTGTGGAATATTGATAAGCATTCCAGTCCCCTCCTATGATTAAGTAGTGGTTTTTGAATGCAGTTTAAAGTGTTGTATAGGGACATAAAAGGTTTTTTTGATTTCTGCAGGGCACATAAATATTTAGAATTAAAATAGGTTCCTTTATAGCTTGATTTCTGCATTCTGTATAGCACCATCTTCCCTCTCTGTCTGAGACACACTTTATGATATTGCCTTGGAATGATTTTTTAACTATTATAGCCACATCCGCACTATTAGTCTTTTCACCAGAAGCTATAATCTGTTTGTTCCATTTTTTTCTCCCCAAGTTTTGACCACTGCTCCTTTGTAAAATGGGATTCTTGGATTAGTATTAAATTTTCCTTGGATTTATAAGTAAGATGTAGGAATATGTTTATTTTATCTTTTCACTGAATCCCCTTTAAATTCCATGTTTCAATCGCCCACATTCTTCCCTACTATATATAATAACCTTAGATGTTGGCAGTGGAAATTATAAATTTTGCTATTGATATGAAGCTTATGTCGAGATTTAGTTGAGTGACACCTACTCCTTCTTGTCCATCCCCAGTGCATATCCATTACCCCTCTGGACCAAGAAGGAAGGGGAAAAATAAAAGAAAATGATTTATTTAACTTTGTTCAAGATTTTAAAATTAGTACCTCTTAAATGGGTTATTTCTGAGCTGGACTTCTCCTTACTAAAACAAGGACTAAACAGAAAAAGCCTAGCATGGTATTACTCTTTTAAACACCTACAATCTACTCCTAACCTCTTCCAAGCATATAACAACTTTATGCCCCAAAAACAAGGGTGTATGACCAGTATAATATAAGTATGACAGTATGGCTAAATTCTTAGATAACAACACGTTATTAGTTTTATTTTAGTGTAGCACTGTTAGTATATGGCGCCACAACCTCAAATACAGCCCCCAACTTTTTGTATTATACTACTATGGTAATCTTAGTTTGACGATCAAGGTAATTATGAGCATTAACACATTTTACTATTTTACATTATTTACAGCACCTTAATATTGTTTTTGTGTTTCAGGTTTCGAGAACCATCATTCTCTTGCAGGCCTTTTAATTTATCCATATTGATACTTTTTTTTGTCTCACAAGGCTCTGCTGTCATTAATCTAGTTTATGAACTTGTCAGATAAAACCTTTAACCAAACCAAGTAAACTTATAGAAGCAGCATTTGATCTTAGAATTAGTTGACAAGTAGCATCAAGCAACAGATTTAGCCCATACACTTTTCAAGTATCCCATTTTTTAAGTTGTGTAACTCCACAATATACATGTTTTTAAAGGATTTTCAAATTTGTAAGCTCCGATATTTACTGGGCATTTCCCATTTTTGTTCATGCTGAGGACATTTTTTTTTTTGTTATACAGTTGTTTTATTACGTTTTTCTCAAATTCTTCTCAGGCATGAATATAGCTTTATAAATGAAGCAGGAAATTCGATCTAGAAACCACTGTATTGATATATATTCATTAGCATTTTAGTAACTAGTTGTCATTCTCACAAAATCCTACTACTTTATCAACAGACACATTAACCAGGAAAGGCAATATACAAATATGTTGTATTAACTAGTCCACAGTCATTTTGAGAAACCTATATATAGAATGCAATGACAGGTTTCATGGCTTTAAAATACTAAAATGCTAATGAATATATATCAATACAGTGGTTTCTAGATCAAATTTCCTGCTTCATTTATAAAGCTATATCCATGCCTGAGAAGAATTTGAGAAAAACCTAATAAGAGAACTGTATAACAAAAATAAATAAATAAATAAATAAATAAATCAGCACTTGTGAGCTAACCTGCAAGTCACTTTTTGCCATCTTTAGCCAAATCCATGGTTAACTAGTTTGCCTAGTGTATAACAGTTTACATATACCCGTAATACAACTAAATCTGCAGTAAACTTTCTCTGATGCAGGATTTAATGCTGTTCACCAGACTGACAATAACTTTAGTCTTCTTGGGTTTTACAATCACTTAAAATAGATGAGCATCAGCCAAACACAGTTTTCCAATGATAAAGTGACCTTATAATTAAGATCCATGAGATTGCTATAACACAGTACATTTTCCTTTCCCTTATGACATTATTCACCATTTGCGCATAGCGAGGACTACCTTAGAATGAAGCATAAATCCTTGAACTTCCATTATTTCTTGCTGTAGGAATAGTAGAGTGTGTCTATTTTTCTCATAGCCCCACCCCCCAGGTTAATGGTTCACATTGATTGGAACAAACAATTTACTGGGGGGAGGCTCCTATGGCAAGAAATGGTACTTTCTTAAACTGTATGGCTTAGAACCTGTGAAGAAACTCTTCCAATCCTCTGAGCTTCTAAGACCTCCCCACCAGCCACTAAGTTGTAACTACTAAGTTCCAAGGCCTGTAATTAGTGTATCTCAGTTATGTTCTCCCCTAGGGAGGGATAAGATCGAATTGGCCACATCTAATCCATAGATCATTCTCCTTTCTTAACCATTTACAACACAGGTATTTCTTTAAAGATTTCCAGGAATACAACTTTTGCCTCTTTGATGGATGCGAGCGAGTATTTTCTTTCTTTATAGGAGAACACCAAAGTGTTCGGGTATTTCATTTGGAATTTTACCTTCTTATTTATCAGGAAGTGGAAAAAAAGAGAGAGAGCTTGTCTTGCCTGCCTAATCCGAAGAGGAAGATCCTGTGCAACGGAGATCCAATTCCCATTCCAGGTGAGAGAGACCTTTTTTCTTGCAATTTGTAGGATATTTGAGACATCTTGGTAATTTAATATCTTAACAAACATTGGTCTTGGATTATTTGTTGCTTGAGCTTCTTATAATGCACAATGGGCTCTCTTTATTCTATATGCTGTTTCTTGGCAGAGACCTCTAGTAAAATGTTGAAATTTTGTTTAGTAGTTGTTATTAAGTTATTATGTGTAACAGGCTCTGGAACTCCTTAAATAATTATATTATTTCTTTGTGAGCGGGCTTCAAGGTCTATAAATTTGGTTTGCATGTCATGTATTAATATGAGGTTATTGTCTACGGTTTGTTGTATGCTATCAACTCTTAGTTCAGTTTCCAATATTTTTGTCTCTGACTTCTCATTTCTGGTTAGCAGCTGATTAAAAGAGTCTCTGAAGGATTTGAATTGTAAGGTGAGGTCTTGTATTGTGTGATGAACAGGTTGTAAAGCTGATTTGATGTCTTCTAAATTAGTAGGTTGATCCAGTTTAGTTTTAGATGCTGTTTTTGCCATTTCAGATTGTTTTGTTGTTTTTTTTGTTTTGTTTTGTTTTTTTTTTTTTTATTTTTTCCATTTATTTTATTTTAAACAACTAATACAGTACTACCACAGTACTACTACACATATATAATATATCATTCCAACAACAAAAATATTGATTATCATAATACCTATACATACTAAAAAAAAAAAAAAATGAAGAAAAAAAGAACTAGTAAACATATAAAGACTTATCTCAATAAAAATCAACAGTTATTCAGTTTTTCCCAGTTTAATAGTGGAATGGAACTTTAAGCTAATACAACTTTGTAAATTTGTGTAGTAGAGTGAGACGCTGTAAATATATACGTTATTCAATCATCAAATGGGTAAATAATAGCTCTTGAGACACACAGATTTTATTTAAGTGAATTGCTTTTTTATTTTACTTTCTTCAATTGTCAACAATTTTCTCTCCAGTATTTGGAAATTAATATTTGATTATTTCTGTGTAAGGGTTTGCCATAAGTTCAGACACATGTTTAAATCTTCTTCTTTAATTATGTCATTCCCTTTACTAAGGTAACTTATTGATAGGTCTTTGTTTTTTTGTCTTTTTGTTGTTGCATCTTTTTCTGGACAAGTTAAATTGTATATTTAGTTTTTATAGTTAGAGTCTTCATGCTGTTTTCTTCCTTGGACATTGTGTTGGCCTCTTGCATTCCTTTACATGGCAGGAATTGTGTGTTATAATCTCAATTAATCTTGAGTATGTACAGCTGCAACTATGCTTCAGGTCTTCTCAACGTTTGTTGCAGGATATCTTGAAGAAAATGTGTATATTGTTTACAGTTTGCAGTCCTTCCCTTGTCCTCTGGATTGTATTTTTATTCAGGGTTTTTGACAGAGCTAGGAATAGCAGTAGCCATCTTGTTTTTATTGAAAGCGCTTTTTACTGTGTTCTTTTCTGTCAAAAAAACAGCATTTGTGGACTGGTAATTTTACTGGTATCTGTTGCTTGTATTCTCCAGGAAAGAGGCACCATTTGCAGCTTGACCATGAAACAGACTACCAGTTCCATGGTCGGTACTTCTTCCAGTCACAAAAAGTTAAGCAAACAGACTTTGCCACCACAGCAGGTTAGCAATTTTCCTCAGCTGCAGGTGAGGACTCTGCTGAGGTCATTGTTGTAACTCAAATCACTCATCTTTTAACCAGGAGCCCTCTGGTGTAGCACCTACAGACACTACAGATCAGGGGTTAGCCACGTCTTCTAAGGATACTGGAGTGCCCTCACTTGGCAAGAGACAGTCACTGTTGCTGGTCCTAGGAGAGGGAACATGGAAGGATTCCCTGTTGTATCAGAATGTTGTCCCCATCCCTGGGGAAGCAGCTGCTGCCATTAGTAACACAGTTGGTCCTATTTTCCCTGTGAAAAATAAACAGAAAGCAAGCATACAGCAAAGCAACTCCTCCTCAAATTTCTTCAGACAGGAGTAGTTTAATGAGTCTGTCTCAGAGTTTAATTAAGGCTACTGATCCTTCTTGTAAAGTAGTTTCTGAAGAGATTCAAGATTTTGAATCTGAACAGGAAGATGCAGAGATGGATTCAAGGTTTTTCCTCAAATTTTTTATTCAAGTTTAGAGGATAGCTCAGTTTCTGATTATTCTATTGGGGATTTATATATCTGTGAGTCCATTGGTAGAATGTGCAGGTGTTTTCAGTGAGAGAACACTGAGATTTCTGAGTCCCTCCAAAATACTATGAGTTGTTACAGAAGTATTTTCCTGGATTTACACCTGTTTTTCCTGTTCTGTCCTGTCATCTTTAGAGGATACTGGTGTTACTGCCTACGATTTTCCTGTTAGTCAGCCAGCTGCCCCTAAAAAGGCAGATAGGGTATATAAAATTCCTCATTCTTTGACATTTTTCCCAAATCTCACCCAACACCTATAGTCTTAGTTGATCTTACTGCTACTTAATGCTCTTAATTAATTCCAATCCTACTCTTTTTGATATGGACGGAAAATTTCTGCAATTTTGAATTTCAGAATTTTGAATTGCCAGGTTCATATGTTAAAGTCTGTCCTGACAAATTGTGGAATTATGAAGAATGTTTTATTAACAGTTTCTTCTTGTGAGGAAAAAAATGTTTTAAATAACTTAATTTCTTCATTTGCACAGGTCACTACTCGTTCACATTGTGTGTGGCTCTGTTTGTACTTCCTCAAGGTCTACGACCACTGCTATTGTTTTAAGGAGGTTTGATCGGCTACATTCATAGAACCTTACAGATGATGTTAAAAATGAGATTTTAAATTCTTCCTTTAATTTAGCATTTGGCACCTCTGCTGTGAAGGTGATCAAAAGGTGTAATGAAAGGGTCAAGCCGATAGAGGGAATCTCTAAGACATTTTACTCCCTCCTTTTCCCAATTGTCCAAGGGATTTCCTTTCTCCTCTTTCATTTTGGCAGAAAACAGAATAAAAACAGTATCAACAGAATTCAGGTAAATAGACATTTAAAAAGAAATGGCAAGTGGATTCCAAAAAGAATTCTCTAACCTCCCAAAACGAAGTACAGTCCACTATGTCTGAATGGCTGTTCATGATACCTTCTGATTCACTCCCACCATGGCCACTTTTTTCTTCCAAAAAGTCTTAATTTCCATTTTTCTCTTTGGCAACAGATTGTGTCATACAATGGGGTTCTGAATATCATTCATCAATGTTACAGGTGACAGTGAGAGACAATTCATCCTTTGCAGGTGGTCATTCCTCATCTCCCAGATCAGACTCTTTTGTTTCCACTTGTTCTTCATCACATGCTGTCTAATGACTGATAGCACAAGTTCCTCTTTCCCAAGTAGGGAAGTGTTTTTTTATTTAAAAATGTTCCTAATGCCAAAGAAAGAAAATGCTTGTAGACCAGTTCTGGATTTTTTTTTCCTAAACCTGTTTGTAATAGTGCCCTAATTCAAAACAATGTCATCTCACAACCTGTTATTGCTTCTTTTGGTAACAATAGACTTGTAAGATTGTTATCATCACATCTCTATTCATCCAGACTTCAGATGTTTCTTATCAGTTGTCTTCCTTAACCTTGGACTATCCACTACACCAGTAGTGTTCACAAAGTGTATAACTCCAGTTATGGCTTTTTGCAGGCTACCGAGTATTCACATTTTCCATATTTAGATGACTTTCTTATTTCTGCAGAGTCTTTTTCAAAGTGTCAGGAATCTCTATCTTGGATGACAGATCTCTTACAAAAGCTGGTAGTCCAGGAGAACAGGTTAAAATCTTTCATTTTTTACTCCTTCACACATGTTTATGTTCCTGGGATGCCAACTAGAGACCTCATTTCAAAGTGCTTTTATTCCACAGGAAAACATAGATCTTTATTAGAACTATTTCTAAGGTTTTGCACTCAGACTTTTGTCACTGCTCAGGAATACCTCAGGACTGTAGGTCTGATGACACTTGTGACTCTAATGACAACCCTGGTAAGACTCCACATGAAAACAATATAGTAGTATCTGAAATCTCTTTGATCCCAACATCAACACCCTTTATCTTTTCAAATCCTAGTGCTGGGGTTTGTCAGAAATAACATCTTTTCATGGAGACATCAGGTATCTTTAAATCCAGGTCTCCCTTTCTCTGTCCCTGCTCCCAAAACAATCAGCCACCAAAGACGCTTTGGACTTTGCTTAGGGTGCAGTTTCAGGAGGGATAAAAATGCAGGGGAGTGGGACACTAAGGACAGATGCAAGCACATAAATATCTAGAAGATGCTTACCCTGATCAAGGCACTCAATTCTTTTAACCATCTTTGGCCTCCAGGACCTCTATAAAGTAGTTTTAGACAATACCACAGTCATTTGAAACAGCAACAAGCAAGGGTGGACCAGATTGTATCCCCTTTGCAGACTAGTCATGTTAGAATTGGATATAGTTTCACAGCACTACCTCACTCTATAGGCATCCTGCATTTCATCAGAGCAAAACTGTATGGCAGACAAGCTGAGCAGGACCAGGTAGACTCTCACCAATGAAAATATATCAGGAGGTCTTCCAACATTTGATCCATCTATGGGGAGTTCCTCAAGTAGACCTTTTTGCCTCCTACTTGAACAATCTACCAGTAAGATTCTGTTACAGACCTCTATGCAAAAAGGCCTGGAAAACAAATGTTTCTTTGGATTAGAATGTTTCTGTATGCTTTTCCACCATTCCACTAATATCGAGGGTACATCTAAAGTGCTGTGACTCCATTCTGTTCTAAGCAGCTGTGGTTTTCATTTCTTTCAGAATGGCCAGGAGCAATTACCACAAGAATCTTCACAAACTAGATCTACTCACACAAGAACAGGAGTGCTTGATAACCTGTAATATAAATCATTTTCATTTGACTGACTTGATGCTAAGTTGTTAATTCCATTTAGGTACCTGTTTACTACTGATGTGCAGCAGGTACTAATGGAAGCAAGAATGCCTGTTGCTAGAAAATCATAAATTAGCAAATGGAAAATGTTTTTTAACTGGTGGCAACAGCATAGCCAGCACCCATTCCACACTAGTTGTTTGATTTTACAAAATTTGTATGAGTTGCTATCTAATGGACTTTATTATTTCTCTCTCAAGGTTCATTTTTCAGCCATTTTATCACATCTGCCATAGATCCTCCTTTATCAAGGCAGTCTCTTGTCAAAATGTTCTTGAAAGGGGTTTTGCAAGAAGCCACCATGTAAACTGGCAGCTTCTCTTTGGGAGCTTACTTTTCTGTATGAGACACTAACCCTTGCTCCATTTAAAGCAGATGATCTGTCTGAATTGAAGTTCTTAACATGGAAAACAGTTTAGTAATTGGTCTGATCTCTGTAAGAATGGTATCTGAGTTGCCTTCTATTATGGTGTCAGCCTTACTTTATTTCCCATAGGGACAGATTCTCCTTGAGAACTAATCCTTCTATTTTGTCTAAAGTGGTATCTAAGCTTACTTTAAGCCAAACTATCAATCTCTTCATTTTCTTTACTGAATCTAAAAATGAGGGAGAAAAAATAATCCATACCATTGATATCCACAGCCAACTCAGGAGCTATCTTGACAGAACTAAATCTCTCAAATCTTCAGATCAATCGTTTATTTCTTACAGGGACCACAGAATGTGTCAGCCTGGTAAGCCTTGCTGAACTGGAGCTTCAGGACATGCTTGAGAAAGTTCTGGAGCACATCATGAATAGACGGCTTCAGCTAGTTGAGGCCTGTCTTCAGCAAGTGGAAGACTTGTTGCCTAGTTGGTGCCAATCACCACACCACTAAAAAAACTTTTCTTATTCTAGCTGCACTTCATCGACTTGTAGGCTTTGGAACATTCTATTAAATTAATTACACTGATGGATGCAGCTGACCTATGAAAGACAGTCCATGTGTGTTCAGCACTGTAAATGAATGGGTATGTTCATTGTTCACTTACACTGTAAAAAGATGGCATGATTTGTGTTTTTCATGAGATCAGAACACAGAAGGGTAAGGTGATTTATCCTAGTCATCAGCCAATGTCAATATTACAATATTGTCCATTTACATCATAAATAATTGAATAATCCATCATTAGTAGAAATTATAAACGAGTAGTACAATTTCTACTTATAAACAAGTAATACAATAATCCATGGTGGTGCAGTGGTAGTGTTGTTGCCTCACAGCAAGTGGTTCTCCGGTTCGATTCTCGGCTGGAGTGCAGGGAGTGCCTTCTGTGTGGAGTCTGCATGTCCTCCCTGTGGTTGGATGGGTGTTTGAAAGACATGCGTAGATGTGCGTGCCTTGGTTGAAGGTTGGACGTCGAGCTGGCACCTCGGCGTTCCAGAAAATCTACTGCCAATCATTACCAGACCGGAGTTCTGCTGTGGCAACCCCTAACCGGGAAAAGCTGAAAGACAAATAACAACAACATAAACAAGTAATACAATGAAATAATCATGAGACACTTGAGATTTCTAGATTTTGGTATTGTCTTTATTGTACTGATGTTATTTATCATGGGTGTCTATTTGCATTTAGTTTTATCTACCAGTGGATCTTCTGTCTGTCTAAGGCCAGTTCTAAATCCTGATCTCTCAAACTAGATTTCATTTTTTTCATAAACAAAACAAACTAAAAAACTTTTAAATGCATTATACTTAGTCATACACCTAAATAAAGTTTTATAACCATCCTTTCTGTTTACTGACTAGAAATGAGTAGACATTCTTATTTGCTGTAGCTTTCTGCTAGTTTTTTCCAAAATAAAATGCAGAAAAAAAGAGTAAAAACAGCATAAATAATGCATTTACTGCTGTATGTTTACCTTTCAAGGGTTTTACATTTTGCCCCATTCCTTGCATCAACAAAACTAGAACTATTGACCATAAAAGTACAAGTGTTCTACCCACTACAAATGCATGTCTTCCTATGTTTGTTGATGTGAATGTCATGTTTCTTGTCACAGTTCTCTCTTTTTCTCAAAAAAAAAATACTCTTTCAATTGTCTCAGAAAATGTAAATTGTCTTTCTATTAAAGTAAAATAAATAAACATCAGCCTTTTGATAGAGCATGATTAGTATGCAATGTCTTCTATATGGTTGTAATAATGGCTTTAGTGCATATTTTATTGGAAAGGTTTAGTCTCACATTTTGAGCACACGCAGCATCCAGTGCAGGAGTGCAGGTATTTCACATGTTTGAAAGTTGCGATACACCTAGCTCTGCAATGCAGACACCAGCCAAAATATAAACAAAGCCATATGACCTTTCTTTTTCTCTCTCTCTCTCTCTCTCTCTCTCTCTCTTAGCTTATATATGATAGCCCTAACTGTTTGACTTTTGTCAAAGATATACTTCCTGGTCCTAGACTTTTTTCTCTCCAAGTAATAGTACATTGGAGTATCTGAATCTTTATGTATCTGAAATAATTATGATTGTGTTTCTGGTGATATATACGAGCTCTCCATTTGTTTCACTCTACCATCATGGTGAATTTCTTGACATCCATGTCTTGGATGCATAACAATCTGGTTATGAACTGAAACTTTATCATACTGCTCTTCTTATTGCAATTTGTTTATTATTGGATTGCAATGATTTAAGAATCCTGAAGCAAGTCCTTAATTTTGATATGGGATGAGGAATTTAATAGCTAAGCCAAGAGTTAAGTCTTCGAATTTTGTGTAGATATTTCTGTTATTCGTATAAAACTTGGATTTTACATATTCTTGTCCCTGAGACTGTTGTAATAGAGTCTAAACAATGTTGATAGCTTTTTTTTTTTTTAATTTTAAGAGTTTAGATGCAATAATTAAATTAGCAGGGGATTAATTTGTATTTGGTAAAGTGAATCATTAAATTTTACAGGAAAATCCATAAAGTGGTTTGTAAAATAATCTGTAAGTGGGTTAATGCAGGATTGCTTATTACTATTTACAGTACTTTGCATACGTATTTTTTTTGTTATGTGCAATTTTTATTTTGATTACACACTAATACCTGTGCTTAAGCTAAACTGTGTTCTGCCATGCATTTGTTGACATCTGTGTTATTTACATCATATTTGCATAATAATGTATATTATATTCTGTCTGTCTGGAAAAGAGATATTTCATTATGTTGCTACTTCAGAACAGCATGCAGAGATTTGTTAAACTATTTGTAAAGTCTGCATTATCACAATGATATAAGCTCACAGCTCCAATTTAAAGCTATGGCATGAATAGTTATTACATTTATTGGTTAACTAAATTTTGAATAATTAATATTCAAAGAGCACTGGTTGACATGCTGTTAAAATCATTAAATTGACTCTGTAGGTTATTGTGAAGAATCAAGTTTGAAATCCACAAAACTAGTATATTACTTAAGACTTACATTATTTAGTCAGTGCTGTAAAGTGCATTATAATAAATCCAATAACATACATTATATTTAACTACTTTTAAGATAATCGATTGTCTGTTTTAAAGCACAGATCCTATTTTTGACTAGGCTCCTAATTAAGGTTGTGGCAATTGAAGCTATTTACTTCTTGTGTAATGAAATTTTGAAAATCATGTTATTTTACTTAGTGTTGATTGGTTTTCAGAGCTTGATTCTCCTAAGACATTATGTTGACCAGACTACAATGAGCAGAGGAAATATCTGCAGCAAGAATTATATTAAAGGACGTTATGAGAGTTAGGAGACCCCAGGATTCAGCAATGTTCCATGCAGGAATAACTTATTTCTGCATGGAAACGACTGTTTAAGTGCAGCATGGCAGCACGCCATGCATATTTATGAAGATGCGCTGGCTCTGCACATAAACGAACACAGAGTGCGGACGAGTGCAGGGTGTGTGTCTGAGAGCAGAGCTCTCACGATATATACACCCTGCACTCAAGAATTGCCGTTCAGCAATTACAACGAGTGAGAACACTCATGGTACAACAAATGCATACCTTATAACCATCCCTGATTGTCAGGGCCGTCCTTGATGTACACGTAAATGTTAGCATTGTCCCTCTGAATTCCTCTTAACACTGTTGCCATTGGAATTATACTGAATAAATAATGACAATAATTAAGAGCTGATCACTTATTTCACTGCAGGAAATGTACATAAATTCACATTCTGTAATGTCGTAAATGTTTCAAGTTAATAGAACTAATATGTTAAAAGTGTTCCTGATTGTCCCTGATTTTGTCTGTATTTGTCCCTGATTCTGTTGAGAGTTGTCCCTGATTGTATGACAGCTATGACAACAAACACAATTTTATTTTTTTATAAAAATGATAAAGTTTAACCATAGCTGTGTGGGTTTGCCCATTGCTTAGCTATGCATACTCCATCTTAAACGGCACAAGAAGTTAAACAGCAAGATTCACTTGATAGAAGCAATACTGCAATAGTGTAGTGATTAGAGCATTCACTTTGCAAACAGTCATTCTGGGCTTGATCCTCACTATAGCAAATTCACATTGTACATGTGAAAGGAATTTATAAACAATTTTTTTTGTTGTATAACCTACTAAATAACATATATTTGTGAACTGGAGTACTGCATTAAGTTCAGATGTGAGGTGTAATTGTAATATAGTGGTGAAATCCCCCAATAAACACAAGTTCCCCATACTGTATATGTACACATGAATCACGGATACTAAACAAACTTATAACATGTAATGAATGGTAAATCAATGTTAAACAGCAAATAATGTGTAAAATTAAAAATAAGCAATGCTAAGCACTGCACACCTCTGCTTACCAGGTGTAACCAATGAGTAGCCCAGCTGAACAGATTTGCCCATTCGTATCCCCATTTAAGTAATGCTAACCTTAGGTAAGCAGGTTTGCCCATAGCTTAGCATTTTCAAAACTATCCAATCATAGCAAAGTGCAGAAAATTGGCCCTATTTAAACCCCATAGGTGGGAATACATCTCATAACTGGTTGCAGCTTCCTCCTGTAGGCACAATGGTCAGTGTTGGGGAAGGATTATGCTTCCGAGTGCAGCGCTGCGGCATCCAGGAGTCTTAGGTCATGGCAGGACTCCTGGTAAAAGACCATGAACAGAGACTGCTGCAGGGCCAGTACCAAAACTCCCAATATAAAACAGAAGCCTGGGACCATCTCACCCATGACCTCACCAGTGCCACTGGTATCCCCTGAACTGGTGAGTAGGTCAGGCATCACTATGCTGACTTGAAATGGAGGAAGAGAGAGATCTTGGATCAGTGGATCCAAGATACTAGGCAGAAGGGTGATGTCCCAGCAGTGTGTAAGTACTCATTCTGCTAACTGTTTAATAATTGCCTAGCTCATGTAAATTATGGATAGGTATGGTTAAATATCCCTCTATGTCTCTGACAGCTGCAGCAGAGCGGGCTGTGAATCAGGAAGCCCATGTGTGTAGGCTGCAAAGGCCACATCATGAGGCAGGTTAGTAATAATCTTACATGTACTGTCATAAGAAATAAATATAAAAGTAGTAGAAACTTAATTGTCAGTATAAAACATGTATTGTGTATGGGATGTACTGAATAAACCAGACAATATGGCAGGAAGAGTCTCATATAGGCTGTATTTAAATAAAAGGGTAACAGCCTGGCAATAAAGGCCTAACTCCTGGACAGCTTGTGTTTACTCTGGTATCATATGGTAATGTAGTGTTGCATTCTCTTAATAGCACTGTTATATTAAAAACTGTTACCCATACTGTGCTATATAAATAAAATGTATAGGAATGTCTGTATAAGACATTTGTAATCATAAGGTCATATTGTACAACTGAGGGAGACTTAGAAAACAGTGAAAAGATACACAGCAAAATCCAAATAGCATAGGTTCATAGGTAGGTACTAGGCTATTGGCCCAAGGGCCTAAGTAAGCCTAGCCAACAAGGTTCCCTGGCTTATGCCACCCAAGAAAGTTAATTTCCTGTGCCCCTGTCAAGCAGAGCCACAGAAGTGATACCAGGGGTGTATTTCCTATTGTCCATCCACTCATCAAGATTTTTCTTGAAGAGTGCTAATGAGGAACTTTGCTTGACAAAGATGTGTAGCTTGTTCCAGAGTATAGGAAGCCTTTGGGGCAGGAATCTATCCCTCCAGCATGTCTTGTTTATTGTGGTGACAAGGTTTAGGTCCCTAGAGCATGTAGCTCAGAGGGATTGGGATTTCTTTAGGTGTAGCATGTCCAACAGCTCTGGGTTTAACATAGCTGTGTATGTTAGGCAGAGATCTCCTCGGAGTAGGCAATATGCTAACAGGGTAAAACTAGAGTTTTTTGAGGCGGACAGTGTAGAGCATCTTTTTGAGGCCAGTAATCCTCTTTGTGAGGTACTTCTGTGGCCTTTCCAGCTGCTGCAGATGTCTTGTGAGGTACATTCCAAAAGAGGCATTGTACTCTATTAATGGGTCTAATGAGCGCCGAGTAGAGAAGAACAATGACCTCTTTTTTCCTGGATGAGAACCCTTTTGTGATGAGGTGTGCCACATAGAAGGATTTCCTGACTACTGTGGCAATGTGGTTATCAAAGGAGAGACTGCTGTCCACTTGGGTCACAAGGTATCATCACACATTCAGTGTTAAGTAGACTGCCGTTTATGTGGCGGTTCATGAGTACAGAGTTTTTACCAAAGGGGATGACAATGCACTATTTGACATTGAGCTTGAGGCCATGCCTCTTACACCAGGCATCTGTCTCAGTGAGGCCCTCCTGTAGGATGTCCACATCATTTGGGGACTCAACTATGGCTCCTAGTTTATAGTCGTCTGTGAACTTCGTTAGCCAGAGGCCTTCTGTGTTAGCCTTTACTTCAGAGAAGTAGATACCAAACAGGAGAGGTCCCAGGACTGAACCCTATGGTACTCCACTTGTCACTGGTTTGAAGTCAGATTTAGAGTCTGCAACTTTTACAGTGTGGGTTCTGTCAGTAAGCCAGTTGGCAACCCATCTTGTGATGTAGGGATTTATATCTAGTTTAGTGAGTTTAGCTATAATTCCAGAATGGGGGATGGTGTTGAAAGGCTTGGCGGGGTCAAGATAGGCTGTTTGAACCACCTTACCCTCGTCTACGGCTTTGGTAACTGCCTCAAAGAAGTCGATCGGTTCAGAAGGCATGATCTGCCTTTCACAAACCCGAACTGGGTGAGGTCCAGAGTTTGGAGGTCACCAATGTCTTTGTTTATGAGTTCCATGATGATACATTCCATGGCCTTGCAGATCAGGCTCGTCAAGCTAATATGGCGATAGTTCCCAGGATCAGTGGTGGCTCCCCCTTTGAGGAGTGGGATAACTGTTGCTGTGCACCATTCAGTGGGCACAAAGCCTGACGTGAGACTATGATTGAACATGGTGCTTAGGTGGGGAGCCAGTTCATTCTGAAGTTCATGTAAAATGCAGCCTGGGATGTTGTCCAGTCCCATGGATGTTGAGTTTTGGTTTTAGGGAGTGCAGCTTTTACCTGCATAGATTTGATTACAGGGAATTTGAATTCTTCCTGTATAGATATGGGCCCTTTAGGGGAGACGGGGGTAAAGTTAGAACTGAAACGATCTGCCAGGATGTTGGCAATATCAGTTGGTTCTGCAATTTTCATGCATTGTGCTATAACTCAGAGCAGATCTGGGTGTTGCCATTGAGATTCTTGACATAGCTATATAATGCTTTGTGGTTGCCCTTAGAATCAGTGGCGATTTTGTTTTCGTAGCTAGCTTTGGAGGATCTTATAAGGGATCTCAGCTTCTTACTGAGACGGACCAGGGAGCTCCTCCACTAATGAAATTTTACTCTCTTTTGCAACAGTTTCTTCCTTCTGTTGTAGAGTTTGTTTATGGCCGGGGACCACCAGATAGGCTTCCTTTTTTTGGAGGATACCATCTTGGTTCTGCTTGGAATAGCATGATCCATGCACTCGTGTAAGTGCTTATACAGTGCATTTGTATAGGATTCAGCAGTTGTAACTGTATTGTCCATCTGCATGGGTGTCATGAAGTTTGCCACTTCTGTCTTAAGAAGCATGAAGTACACTCTACTGTGACATAAACTGTTGTAGTTTTAGCACACACAGCCATGGTTAGAATCCTGGGAGTGGTAGTAAGCTGTATGCATAATCATATCCCTCAATTCTACAGATGTTTTCAGAATGTTCAGATAATTGGCTTATATTTTCTGCCTGTCATCCTGTCCCCCTTGCAAATTAGTGGGATGATCCCAGAAGTTTTGGCAGCAAATAATGACATACAACTGATTGTCAGACATCATAACCATCAGAAAAATGTCTATAAGAACAAACGTGTCACTCTAGCAACTCACCAAAATGTTATGAGAGCAATATGCAAAATATGTCCCATCTCTATCCCCATATTGTGAAGCTATGACCAGAGTGTGTGCAGTAACAGAGTGAGACGTATGTGCAGAATAATAACATGGAATCTGGTAATATGTGTGGCAACATTCAGGTAGTGTCAACAAACGTTCCCTCTACAGGTCTGTCAGATAAGAAAACTGAACCTGGAAATAAAGATTAAAATCCTGGACTGGTACTTTTGTTCTAGTATTGTATGTCATTGTTAGTGTTGCAGTTTCTCTGAATAATAATTTATTAGTCATCACTGTCACCCACACTGTGCTACATAATAAAAATGTCTAGGAATGCCTGTATAAGACTGTTGTAATTACAAGGTCAGATTGTAAAACCATGTGAGATTTATAGACAGAAAACAATGAAGAGATACACAGCAATATCTAAATAGCACACTCAACTGTGGTGTACACTGTATTATTTTTAGCAAACACAGCCATGGTTCGAATCCTGGGAGTGGTAGTAAGCTGTATGCTTAATCATACCCCTCAACTGTACAGATTTGTTCAGAATGTCCAGATAATTGGCCCATATCTGCTGCCTGTTATCCTGTCCCCTTGGCAAATCAGTATGATGATCTTTGAATTTTAGGCAGCTTTTAATGACATATAACTGATTGTCAGACCTGTAAATATTCAGAAAATGTATATGAAAATAAACCTGTCATTGTAGCAACTCAACAAACGTTTATGAGAGTAATTGTCAAAATATTTCCCATTTCCACCTGCATGTTGTCAAGCCTAGACCAGAGTGTGTGCAATAAGAAATTGAGAGGTATGTGCATAACATCAACCTTGAATCCGGAAATATGTGTAGAAACAGTCAGGCAGTGTTAACAAACAATACCTCCACAGGTATACAAGGTAAGAGGTGTAGACTGTAGGTAAAACACAGTTCAGGTATATACTTGTCTACAAGCATACCGCTGTCCAAACTAAGGCCATAGGGTAGTGTAATAATAGCTGTAAGGTACAGATTACAGCAGTGACTAAGAAAGTTGTTAACTGACACCCCCCCCTCCACTATATCTGCAACAATAATCTAAATACACAACTGAATGGGTATGTGTGCAATTAAATCTACTGCTGGGACATATGCCCTACTGTTTGATAAATATTGAAATGTGTTTCTATTAATGTTCCATGTTGAAATACTCCCATATTGGTGACCTGTTGCCATCAATGTAACTTGCATGCTGTTGTAATGGCCACTGTGGTTCCATATATGCATGTGTTCTGTTTGCTATGCAACTGTTCCAAATCTGGTGATTTGGATTAATGGGAATATCTATGCATGCTGTTATACCTAATCCTGGAATGTGTTGACTATTACTAACCCACATATGTTTTAAAATTGCAACACCATAGCACGTTTGGGAAGATTTGGCCGTGGCACCGGGCACCAGCATATCTGGGGCCCACCCCAGGACCTCGTCGTCCGCTGGTCCTGCACCACCTTCAGGAGGAACCACCTCAGGGGATGGTGCTCACACCCCTGGGAGTGGGCGCGGACAGGAAACTGTCACCCATTGTCAGGTCCGGGGTCTGGTGTGTAGCGAGCCCTGAAGGGAGTTTGGAGATCTGCTATGCCAGCTTGAGGGCTGCGTGGTGCATTTAGAGGGTCAGTCTGCCCCTCTTACCCAGCCCTCAGCACAGCCACCTTTGGGGCCATGAAGGTGCAGTGGTGACTGCCCATGGGTGGGGATCTCAGTCCCACTGATGTAATTTGGGAGCTCATGGGCTTCCAACTTCCAAGCACCCCTCCCTGTCAAGGTGTTTACCCCCACATGCCATATACCACTCCTGTATGCTGTCTTGTCTGTCATCCTATCCAACCTACCTTTACAAATATGCCTACTACCCTTCCCCAACATCCCACTCTCACCTTAAAAAAATAAAAAGGGCAATCTGTTCCTAAAAAAAATCTCGTCCCATACATAGCTGTCCATTTCGCACACGTATCCACTGGACACATGTAATCTGGTGTAAGTGTCTTCACAACATATTATTGTTGTCCTCACTCCTCTCTCAGGGTTTGAGTGTCCAAATCTACCTCCAAATTCAGTGTATATGCACAGCTGTTGCTGTAGAAGAAATGGGCAGCTATGGACCTTCCCTACACCCGTCCTACACATCCCTAGCTATTTTCCCTATCGGCTGTCCCTGTTTGTGCCCCTTTTTCACCACTTTCCTGTCACCCCATTTTCTTTTCTTTTAAAGAAATTAGCATGGGAGTAAGCACTTCTAAGCAGTAGTAAATGGGTTTAAGCCTGTTTGTGCGGGGGTAAGCAATCCGCACAGAGAATAAGGAATTTTGAAGCTAACTCTCTGTAAGCATATTTCACCTGAAGTTAGCATTGCTTACCATCACGCAAACCCAAGCAAGCCCGCTTACAACTGCTTAAAATTGCCTTAGTCACTCTGTATCCAATAGCCCTTGTTCTGCCCAGCAACAAAATAATCAGTCTTAGCAAGTCTCAAACCCAGGATGCTGCATACCATAGCCACAGTGAATTACCACTATGCCATATGAGCTGTACTGAACACTGAGGTATTGTCAAATTAGCATTAGGGAAAGTTTTTTAATATATGTAGATGTATGTATTTATATATATATATATATATATATATATATATACATATATATATATATATATATATATATATATATATATATATATATATATATATATATATATATATATATATATATATATATATATTTATATATATATGTATATATGGTTCTACTACGTAGATCTAAATATATATATATATATATATATATATATATATATATATATATATATATATGTAGATCGAAATTACACTATTCTGAAATACGATAGTAGTATCTCACTAACGTGAAAGTGCACTTCAACGAAAGTGCACTTTCTCGAAAGTTACTAGAATGAACGAAGGGTTAGGGCTTGGGTTTTGGATAGTGGATAGCTAGTAGGGCTATCCACTATCCTTAACTCAAGCCCTAACCCTAAGGTCTGTGACTATCGCACCACAGTGCAAGAAATTGTATTTCCTCCACTGAGAAGTAGTTACGGACCTGTTTCCTGTACTGTGGTGCGGTAGTCACGGACCTTAGGGTTACGGCTTGGGTTAAGGATAGTGGATAGCACTACTAGCTATCCACTATCCTTAACCCAAGCCCTAACTCTAAGGTCAGTCACTACCACACCATAGTGCAGGAAATGTCCCTTTCGACCTAGTGACTTTCGCGAAACTGCACTTTCATTGAAGTGCACTTTCACTTTAGTGGGTCACTACCATTGTATTTCGAAATAGTGTAATTTTGATCTATGGTAGTAGACCCATATATATATATATATATATATATATATATATATATATATATATATATATATATATATATATATATATATATATATACACACACACACACACACACACACACACACACACACACACACACACACACACACACACACACACACACACACACACACACACACACACACACACACACACGCACACACACACACACACACACACATAGTTATATGGATATACAGACATATATATATATATATATATATATATATATATATATATATTCAAGTCTATATTAAAAACTCAAACGTTTACTTACCCGAACACCTAAACGCCGACACGTCTTCATTGAACTGCAAAAATATCGGTCATCCTGAAGCGCGAAATCCGAAACGTCGATTCATCATGGTTGGCCCTTCTACGGTATAGCTCAGTAAGGTAAGTGTGAGATAATTACGGACCTTAGGGTTAAGGTAAGTGCATAGATGGTAATGTATGTTAGATTTAGTGTATGGTTAGAAAAAGGGTTTTAAGTGCATGTGTGTGGATGATTTAGTTTGTTTGCGTATAGCTTTTTAAGGTAAGTGTGCGATAGTTACAGACCTTAGGTTTAGGGTGCAGGTTAAGTAAAGAGCATACTTGGTTGTATATGAAAGATTTAGTGTAAGGTTAGAAGTAGGGTTTAGTTTAGGATTAGAAGTAGGGTTTTCATTAGTGTAGCTATGTAGTTTATTTAGTTTGTGTAGGTAGTATGTAGCGGGTGGTGGGACATATGACATTTTGAGTATTTGAATTTCGCAGTTTAGGGCGTTCGGTGTATTTGCGGTTCGAGGAATTTGTCTCGACATTTAGGTGATCGGGTAAGTAAACTTTCGTGATTTTGATATAGACCCATATATTCATATAGTGCAATTGCACTTCGGAACCACATCCTGAACCTCTGACTACAAAAGATATTAGTACCTATGGATATGTAGAAGAAGAGTAGATGTAGAGGGTGCACAGTATATCCAACAGCCATAAGTCCTGTATTTGCCACCTGTTAAAAATTCCAGTGTGTCACTCATTCCCACAAATGATAATATTTGCATGAAACATATACCCACACACAATGCAAAGGACATGACACCACACACAAGTATGCATACTCAGAAAAATCTATTTGTGTACTATTGAATTGTTTATGCCATTTGTTAGGTGTATGAAATACATAATCACTGATTAATGCAATTCTTACACAAACCAGTTGATACAAGTAATGTGAAAAAATATAACATACTATGCTGTCCAGGCTAAAGCCTTAATGCAGTACAACAGTAAAAAGCACTTACCTTGAAGATAAGAAACAATCAACACTTAATTGCAGATGTAGTTCAGCATCCTCCATTTACACTCTGTACTCAACCCGTAGGGGGAAACTTAGTAGTTGTGAAAATGTCAATGTATCACTTACATAATGCTTAACTTAAAAAGTGACTATCACACTGACAGACAGAACTGTGTGTACCACTGTAAGCTGTAGGCGACCACTGTTCCCATGAAGAAAAGTATGGAAATGTACAGCCATATACCTCAATGTGTCTTAACACAGATCTCCCTCACATGCTGTAACAGCCTACACAGATCTCCCTCACATGCTGTAACAGCCTAGGTTAAAAGCATTGAATACCCCTCCCCCATACAAAGTTGCACAAGGGCAAATGACACTGTGTACCACACACTGACCTCCAGAATGTACAAGGTCACGCATGATTTGCCCAGCTGTTGCCCTCATATATATGGACCCTACCCTACAATTTGTGTAGGAGTCCACAACATCACTGGAATGATAGCAGGAATGTTAGCATTAAATAATAATAAGCCATTACCTAACAACCTCTTACTGCATTACATCAGGACAAAGCCTGGCATATATGTGGAGGACAGAGGCTGGAACACAGGGCCATAATTCCAATATTGCTGTTGCACACTGCGGAAGTTGCTGTTGTTACAGGCTTGACTGCAACATACCTGTACTCACTAATATGAAGTCAGAAACACAATGGAATGTTGCCATGTACTGACAGCAGTCAACGGAGTTATGCCACTGATCTGTCATACACATGATCTGTGTGGTGAGCAGAAAAAACATAACAGCCAACCTGCTGGCCATCATGTAGATAGGCCCACAGTTGAGAACTATGCAGACAGACTGCATTCCTTGCATAACTAGCATGTTTACACAAACCCTGTAAAATCAACAGTATTCAATGCAGACAACAGCAATACATACAGTTTGTCTGTAGTTCTTGAACCTTATACAAACTTGTATATGTCCTGTGTCCACAAGTTCTGTTGTGAAAGGTATTGCTACCTTTTGTCTGTAACAATGCTGCCTAAACACAGGAAGGATGTATTCCATACAGGTAAGGTAAAGGGACAACCACCACAATTTTGCAGTCATTTATAGTAGTGGTTTACTATGAGATTTGCTAGTGAAAGTACTCTACAGCTGACTGCATGCAATTAGCAAGTGGGTAACACCAAATTGTTGCAGAGGCCTTCAACTGCTCCTGAGCAACATCTACAAAAGACATGCTGCAACTTATGCAAAGTAGCTCAATCCCTGTAGTGGAGAGAGAAAGAGAGAGAGAGAGGGAGATTGAGATCCCCCCAAGAAAAAAATAATAAAATAATAAAAACAGCCAAAACAGAACTAAAAGTTAAAAACAAAAGTTATACAAACAGGAAAAACAGCAATCAAGACAGACATCATTGAGTTGCAACACAGAAAAGAGCATACTACTACAGCAGGTATGTGAACCATGACACCATTGTATGTGAATGTAGTATTTGGTCTGTAATAATAGGACAGATGATTTTGAAGGCTTGATATGTGCCATCAAGGCTGTAATGATGTCCTGCTGAATAACTGTTATGGACATAGCATTTGGCCCTGCGGGCAGAGGGCCATACCTGTCAATTGTGTGGATCGGCACAGAATGATAAGATGTAACCCTTCATAATGTCTATGTTGTTCCTCCAAACATGTATATGAGTCTAGCAAATAGCTGAAGATGGGAGAAATGAAGTCATTATACAAACATGAGTGTCAGACCCCACCACCTGCAGAACAGTCATGCCAATGTGAAATGTATCATGCACAAACGTCATAGGCGTATAATAGGCCTATCTACAATCTGTCCCTATATATTTTCACTAATTTGAGGCTGTGACATGTAATGGTCTGTGTTGTAGCAAGGAAGAACAGTGCAGCAGTTCAGGAAGGAGTGTCAGAGTGTGGACCTCATGTCTCATCTCTCTCTCTCTCTCTCTCCATATATATATATATATATATATATATATATATATATATATATATATTTGTATCACTTCACTGAATGACCATTTCACTGGCACCAAATCACCTACAGTTCATTTCATTGAAAGTTCATTTCATCCAAAGCCCATTTCACTTTCAAGTAGTGGTCTTAGGCACGTCAAAGGCATATGTCCTGTTCCCCACTGTAGTGTAACATTGGTGTTAGTAGATATAGTTAGGGGGATTGTGGGGTGCACACACCCCACAATGGGGGGTGTGGGGTGTGTAGACTCCCACATAAGTTGGTTTTCTGTTGTCTAGTGTTGTTTTACATTATATGGTAAAACCCAACTTAGTGTGGGGCTATGCCCCCCACACCACCCCTAACTATATATACATTAACACCAGGATTGCAATACGGGGGGGGGGGACATATACCTTTGACTTGCCTTACACTACTACTTGATGAAATGATTATTAGGTGCAGTGACTGTTAGGTGACATTACCCTTAGGTGAGTTTGTCTCAGAGAAATGGGTGAAGAGTGTGACAAGGTGCATGTAAGGTGCAGTACAGCAGCAGACATTTCTAACTCAGGCAATGAGGGGTGTTGTGTTTGAGGTAGTCCTAGGGGTATTATCAACTGCAGGTTTACAAACACATGAACACTGTTATTATCAGCAATACACAGTAACACATATGTTGGTATTGGGGGCCATAGGTGCAGGTGTTCCTATGTGTGTACCAAGATATTGTCCATGGATAGATGAGAACAGTGTTATCATGCCACCTGACATTTGTCAGCAGGCCATCCATCAACTGATGCCACATGACTGATTTGTCAGGGTAACAGTTACATGCAACATCCAATCATCTGGTTGTCTCTTGCAGAAGCCCAGTGAGGTGCACCAACTGACTTGTATACAAACTATATTACATAACATGGCCAGTGTCTGGGTTTGAGACCTGTAACCAAGCATGTTCTGGTGACTGTGCTAGTGTAGTTGGGGAATCCATGGCATGTGGTGTATACAGGGTGTGGTTTTATACTTGTAGCATTCATGACACAGCTGGGCAGACATGTCAGAATCAGTCCAGCATAGATTGCCTGTGAACAGCTCAGATGATACCTGACATCTACAGATCTGTACAGAGGACAGACAGACATCAGCTAGCTGCATTACGATTACTGTTTTTATAGATAGACATCTGAAACTGATAGGTATGCCAGTGCTAAATGACAGCAGCCTTCAATGACTTGCCCTATACACATAGTAGTCTACAGTTAATATCCACATATCAGATCAGTATCCATTAGCAACTATTTGTTAACACACAGATCACACACTGACAACACAGTAGTTAGTAGTCAGACTCCAGCTTTGCATGCAAGGGTGTATGGTTCCAGTACTACAATGTGCAATCCACGCATACTTGGGAAAGCGCTGTCGACAGTGGTAATTTAATGCTGTGACTGCATATAGCCTGGGATACTCCCCGTGTAGAAACACATACTACAGGAAGAGATTGATGTCCTAGCCATATATATACACAGGTGTCCCAGACAGTAAACTCACACCCCTTGCTATTGTACTGACAACACATAGAAGCATGTTATGTACATTACATGAAAAACACTTATTAATAATGTCATTACCCTGCTTTTTTATCAGATTGGAATGTGATCAGTGCTTACCAAGGCTAAGCTATATGTAACAGGTGTAGCCATTGCTTAAATGTAAATACTAACCCGATTTGCGCACTGGTAAGTGAAGCCTACACAGTGTAAGCACCTATTAATTTAACTGTACGTTAGCTGCATTACTGTCATGCAAACCCACTCAGACAAGCTTAAAGCTGATCAAAACTGCCTTAACCACTCTGTATCTAACAGCCATTGTTTTGCTTAGCAACAAAATAAACAGTCCGTGCAGCACTTGAACCCAGGGCCCTGTACACTATAGTCACAGCAGTTAACCACTAAGTCATCACAGCTGTGGCTGGTGCTTTCTCACATATCTCTGTCACTACACATCCTGAGTGGTATTGAACAACAGCTTTGACTTCTACAGGTGTGTAGTACTTGTAAGTGATATTACTGTTTAATCAAGTACGTTGTGATATCTGACTGTACACATAACAGATAACTATGGTGTGATACATCTGGGAAGGTATATACAAGAGTCAGTTCTACAGATAAGAGGGATATGGATAAATATATATATATATATATATATATATATATATATATATATATATATATATATATATATACACACACACAAATGTAGATATATGTGTACATCTACATAGACATATATATTTATATACATGTTTATATATATGTGTGTATTGATATATATATATATCTGTAAATATATAATGATATATAAATATATGTATATATATTTATATATATATATATATATATATATATATATATATATATATATATATATATATATATATATATATATATATATATATAGATATATATGGCTATATATTTATGTACATACTATGTACATATATAGCTATGTGCATATATATCTCTATGTATGTATATGTCTTTATATATATCTGTCTATATATATATATATATATATATATATATATATATATATATATATATATATGTGTGTATATATATATATATATATATATATATATATATATATATATATATATATATATGACAGCCCATTTCACTGAAACCCATTTGGTCGACAGCTCATTTCATTGACAAACATTCTAGGTGGGGGCGCGCCCACACACCCCCAATGTGGGCGGCTGTGCCCCCCCACCCCCCCAACTATATATAACAACTCCACAGTCGCACAACAGTGGGGAGGGGGGCAAATCCCAGGTTTTTGCCACCTAGAAAGTTTTTCAATGAAATGAGCTGTCGACCAAATGGGTTTCAGTGAAATGGGCTGTCAGCGAATAGAAGTAGACCCATATATATACACGTATATATACATGCATATACAATATATATCTATAGATATAAATGTATAAAGGTATATGCATATATGTTTATATATATTCTGATATACATATATCAAATGGCCATAACATTGTACTGGAGTCATACTGCAGCAGCAACGGTCACAACCAATTACTTCAATGTAAGTGTTGCAGGTATAAATGTGGGATGCTGCTACAGTAACAGGGGTTTTGTTAACAGACATGTTGTGTGGGACATCACTTCTGCTACTGACAGATATGACATCAGTGACCGACGGACATCATAAGATCAGCATAGTGAAGTACCACACTAATCACAGTATTGATCCTGTGGAATACAGCAGCGACATGACCAATAGACATGAACAGCCTGACACAAACTGGTCAGTGCAGAGGTGTACATTGACCTCCTTAGTGAAAAATGTGTGTACCACACCTCACAAACTGGATGTTGACAGCTATGTAAATGGGGATATCACAAAAATACTGGTATAGGTAAGCTAATACAGTTGATGCAGTCACAGACTCCTGTCTGTCCTAATACTAACCAGAGAAGCAGAGGTTCCAAGGCCACATACTGCACACTACTTAGTGACATACATCTTTACACCATCCCACTGCTTTTTTGGACATGCACAACAATTATGGTGGGCAGGCAACAGTTCATCCGAGAAATATCTGGATATAACATCACAGTAGGTAAACACACTGATCTGCTAGGCATGTTAGGCAGTACTGTGCAAACTACAGGTAGACTGCCACAGCATCTACCCAAGTGTCCTATGGGGATATACACATGTACTTGCAAATATAGTAGGCACTGCAGGCATGTAACAGCATGAAGTAACAAACAGCAGTGTGAAAGTACTTACCCACAACCAATACAAACACAGTCACAGTCACATTAAGGTAAGCCTAAGTAATATTACAGTATATGTACTGTTTGAACAACACCACCCTCATATGAACCACTCACACAGTAACCCTACATATAGTCGGCCAATACACAGTGTAGTCTGATGCCTGACTGTGGTATGGGACATGTGTTAGTCTGGCCCTACAAATACGTACACTGATAGGGTACCATCACCTGGGGCAGTTGGCAACATCTGATAGAACAGGACCAAAGACATTGACATCTGTCACAGTCTGTACACAGGCCAGGTAACATATGCACAATACACACTCTGTCAACAGTCACCATAAGTACACAGACCTCAATGCTGTACACAGTACAACGGAATGTCCAGGTTCTGTACTGAAATATGAGGCCTACTATACATAACATGTCTAGCACTCTGATATCTCACTAACTTGTTACCAGGTATGATTTCAGTAAATAATCATGTACTGCAGATATGTACCTCTTACTGCATGGCATATGGACAAAAGCTGACAGACTTAGGGGACAGAGGCACAAACACAGCACCAGTATTGACATATTACTGTGATAATCTGAACATTACCTGGTGGACCAGGATTTGTTGTGTCAAATGTCTTCTGAGGGATATGAAGTCAGTAACTCACATGGATGTCGGCATGTATTGACTGCAGTCATCAGAGTATGCTACTGCATATCTACAGATAGGAAATGTGTGAGTAACAATACACATGTAAGACTCCAAACTGTGGACAGTCTGCAGATAGCTCTAAAGGTAAGACTTTCCTTACCCACATAATGCTGTCATGCCAGACTTCAAATCATATAGAACGGTCATATCCACACAAACCCTGTTAAACCAACATTACTTAAAATGTAGAACAAAGGAGCACAAAGAAGGAAGCAGCTAAGATAAATATTCCACCAGTAAAACAAAAAGTCATATGAATCCACAAAAATTCTGGGTAGAGCAACCAATGACTAAAAATCTCAGTATGTGAATCAATAATCCAAATGAAACAAGTTCAGTCCGTATAAAATCCCAACAAAGGCTTTATTTGTAGTAGGTAAGGGCTTTCATGACAAACAGTGTCACTTCTTCAGACCATATAAAAGCATATGATAGACATCCCCATTTTTAAAAAACATTCATCCAATCAAAATTTAAGATCAGTTAGGTGAGTAAAATCAGTCAAATGAGTAACTAACTCATCACTTAAGTAAGCATAAAATCTTTTGTAAAACTAGTTCCCTAAAACTTCAAAAGAAACACAATAATATATACAGTAGTTAGCTAAACTAAAACAAAAATACATCTTCTATGAATGCAAAATGCATCTGTGCAACTTAAAGCTGTGTATCTAGTGTCCCTAGAAATGTTTATTTGATAGATCATGTTTCATTTAAATAGTTTCCTATTCTTTAATACTGGTCTTAAAGGTACTCTGTCATTAAGGCCCTTCTCTTTATTCGCCCTTAGTCTTATGATCCATCTGGTTTCAGAAGTTTCAGTGTAGTTCTGTATATCACCACCTCTATTGTTGAAGTCAACTCTCTCTATAACCATAAAAGTAAAACAATATTCAATTCCTTGTGAAGCTACATGTTTAGCTAATGCATTTGTGGTAGTGCCATTTCTAATATGGAGAAGATGTTCTCTAATCCTATATCTGAGTTTCCTGTTAGTTTTGCCTATATAGAAGACTGAGCATAGGCTGCAGATTGCCAAATAAACAACATTTTCAGTGTTGCAGTCTGCTGTTACATCAAAACTATAGGTACGCTGAATGTCTGGATGGATAAATTCATTGCTCTTATTTATATGTGTACATTGATTGCAATTGCCACAGGATGTTGTCCCTTTGGCTCCCTCTGTTCTATGTCTCTGACTCTCTTTGGGATAGCATAGAATTATTTTTAATGACTACTTGTTTCTAAACAAAACATTAGGACTTTCTCCTATTGCCTCTTTAATCTCAGGATTCTGAGTTAGGATACACCAATTTTTCTTAATCACTTTCGTTACTATATTTTTGTCGCTGGTATAGTATGTGGAGTATCTAATACTTGCTTTCTTGGGTTTCTGTTCTATCCTTTCACCTCTAAAAGAAAAGTAAGGTTTACCTATGCTATCTCTCCAGGAAGTGGCTTTACTCAGAATATCATCTGTCATTCTGTCTGTATATCCTCTCCTATTAAACCTAGAACCAATGTCTACCAGTTCTTCTTTAAATATTTCATCATTAGCTGTTAAGCTAGAGTTTCAAACGTTTTTTCCTTTTACTCTATTCTTAAATATGTGTCCTGGGTGCATGCTACTTCTATGAAGTAAAGTATTCCTATGGCATGTCTTCCTGAACAATCTAGTAGTTATACTCTCCACATCATCTATAAGAACAGTGACATCAAGAAAATCAATTTTCTCAGTAGAGTAACTCATTTCAAACTTCAGAAAATTAGTGGTATTTCCTGTTTCAGTATGGAACTCCTCTAGATTGTCAACAGTTACATTCCAAATGAGAAAGAGGTCATCTACGAATCATTTATAGAATAAAAGGTGCTGCCATTTATTTCCATGTAGCATATATGTGTTCTCCCATTCAGATGAGATTAGCATAGCTATTGGCACTAGCGGTGTCCATAGCTACACCATCTCTCTGTACAAATAATTCCCTATCAAAGTACATAATATTGTTAGATAAAACTAACTCCATTAACAGACATATCAAATCTATTTTAGGTCCATCATAGGTTCCCTCATCCAACAGGTATTCCCTTCGAAATATCAGACCAACATAATTGGGAATGCATGTGAATAATGAGCACACATCTAGTGTAACTAACAAAGGCATATTTAAACTTCCTTCATATCCATCTTTAAAATCAAAAAGATCTTGTAGAATTTGTTTGGTATCCCTTAAAATATTAGTGTTTTTTGTCAACTATTGGTCACAGATGTTTCTCAATATAAATCAAGATGGGTTCTGTGGACCAATTACGACCAGATACAATTGGTCTCAGAGGTGGATTCTGAACATCCTTATGGATCTTAGGAAGTCCATGTATGCTAGGTACTAAGGAAATATCCACCTTAAAGTAATTATACAACTCATTGGATATAGTATTATCTAATAGACATTCATATAAAACTTCATTTAACTTTCTAAGCATCCTACTCATGTCTATGTTACGTATATTCTTGTATGTTGTAGTATCATTCAACATTTGGAACATTAGCGTTTTATAGTATAATCTATCCATTAGCTATCAGATTGTAGCTGTTTTAATGCATTTTGTTCACTCTTGTTTAAATTAAAATAATTACTACTTGCTTTCCAGTTATCATTACTTAGAGCTTCAAAGAGCTCAATCTCACATACACTAATAAAAACATCTAGCAATGGATGATTAGGTGGGATAAAAGTGCTAGGTTTCTTTAAAATAACATTATTGCTATTCCCATCATTGTAATTCTTAAACATTATTTTAAGTAAAACATTTCTGGCAAATATATGTAAGTCTATTATGCTATCAGATACCTCTGTCTTCTGTGCAGGAATAAATGAAAGTCCCCTTTCCAATATTTTTCTTTCCTCATAAGTCAGTGGTCGAGAGGAGATATTAAAATTAAACTGCTTTTCTCTATGCTTTCTTGGGTGCATTCAGCCATGGGGACTCTATCGGTAGCTTGCGCTTGTTCCGATTCTGACTGTATGACCTCCCTCTCTGAAACAGTTTCTCTACCTCTACATTTGGTAATTTTATTGGTAGAGTATGAAAAAACTGTTGCACTGCTTCCAATGGTTCCAAAACGTTCATTTGATTTTCCATTTGTTGCTGTTTCCTCTCCAGCGATTTCAGCCTTCGCCTCTCATCTACAGTTCCATTCACTTAGCTTCTCTGGTTCATCACTATGGGTACAGCTACATGGGGTTGAGCATTGGATTTCAAATGCGCACCTAAATCTCTCCCTTACCTTGGTCCTTCATTAATTACATCATCATGTTCAAGCCTGCTGATATCATTACACTCACTGACATTGCGTTTATTAGCATGTGTCACTTCTCCATTTCTTAAGGTGGTATATTCATTCGCCCTTCCTGCTGGAGTGCCTCTGGGCCATAGAAAGATATAGCCCTCCTTAAAATCCCTTCAGTCTCTTTCGAGTTTATTAAACTTTTGTCTCAATAGTCTCCGCTCAAAAACTAGTACAGAATCAGTAATGGTGGAGCATTTCTCATCCACCATTCTCTGTGGATAAGAGTTAAACAGTACTTGCTGCACATGTAAAATATTTACTCTTATTTCTTCTTCTTCTTCCTTTACATAGGATTCTAGTAGGAGCCACATATAATTAAAGCTCAATTCTAAATTGAACTGCTGCCATTTGCTAAGCAACTCAGGTAGATGTTCTCCCTGGTTAGACATTTTGCTAAGGAACTCAGGTAGACGTTCTCCCTGGTTAGACATTTTCAAGACCCTTAGCCCTCTCAGAATGACTTTAGATTTAAGACAAGCCTCTAGGCAATATTGTCGAGCATGTACTTTTTTAAATTTATATAACGAGTCTTGAAATCTATGCATTTCTCTTAGAAATACTGCATAGTCAATGTCATTATCATTCTCATTGTCATTGTCAGCATTATTTATGTTAATTTGATTTGATAGCAGTGGATTACCTTTCTTGCTCATCAAGCCCTGGAACCTATTCATTGTTTGTTCAGTTGTTCCAGGTATAGACTTTTAGATTTCTAGGGACACTAGATACACAGCTTTAAGTTGCACAGATGCATTTTGCATTCATAGAAGATTTATTTTTGTTTTAGTTTAGCTAACTACTGTATATATTATTGTGTTTCTTTTGAAGGTTTAGGGAACTAGTTTTACAAAAGATTTTATGCTTACTTAAGTGATGAGTTAATTAATTACTCATTTTATTGATTTTACTTACCTAATTGATCTTACATTTTGATTGGATGAAGGTTTTTTAAAAATGGGGATGTCTAGCATATGCTTTTGTATGGTCTGAAGAAGTGACATTGTTTGTCATGAAAGCGCTTACCTACTACAAATAAAGCCTTTGTTTGGATTTTATACGGACTGAACTTGTTTCATATGGATTATTGATTCACATACTGAGATTTTTATTCATTGGTTGCTCTACCCAGTATTTTTTGTGGATTAAATTGTAGAACAGCATTACTTACATTATGTCCCCATGTCTGGAACTTCCCCGTCCTGTTTGTTGGCCTGTCTCCACAGAGTATGTTGTAAAGGTATTTCCAAATACCCTCTGTGATGCTCTTTGTCAAACACCCACATACAGTACTGCTCACAGTGAAGGAAAAGAGCTCGCACCCACATGAAGTGCTTAGTTATAGGAGTGTGTTTCCAAGCAATTGGCTATGGAATGATACCACAGCTGTTCCACATGCAATTAGCGAGTGGGGACTACTATTCATGCATAGGCCATCAGATGATCATGAGCACTCCTTCCAATAGTCAAGCTGCTGCCTATGCAAAACACTTGTACTTTTCCACATCAAACAGCGTGGGAGAAAAAAACGAAGTAAGAAAGGAAGGGTGTAATACAAGAGCCAAGTGTGTTAGTGTAGGACAGATAGGCGGAGAGTGTTTTTTGAGTACTACAAGGGTTATCCATATTGTTCATCAATCCATTATGTCACATGTGGGCCTATGGATTGTGTAAATCAGCCTTTCTGCTGTTTGACATCTGTTGCCCTTGTAAGGTGGACATTGTGAAATATAGCAGGTCCTCAATATAATAATTTAGCAAAACCCACCCCACAATGCCTCCTGTCAATACAGAAGCACAGCAATCTCCACACAGGACACTGATGACAGACCCATACACACTTGCCTATACTGAGATTCAACCCCCTATCTAGCTTGTATTGCTATTACAGTGTACTGCATTTATCGCATGTGCCATGAAGCTTATTAGGTGAATGCTGTCCCAAGGTATGTCTATGGTGAGGAACATCACCAGCCCTTGTAAATACTAGCAATGGGTGATGTAGTCAGTGAGAGTTTACAAAAATTATTTTACCCTAATCACACATTTGCCAGTGGTGGGGTTCAAACCAATATCTAACAACCTTCACAGGTCATTATGTTACCCATTTACCACATGCACCATTGTCCTGACAGAGTTTGGGGTTCACAATAGGTACTTGTAAGGTGGATGCTCTCTTCAGGACTGCTAAAGTCAGGCTCTGAGATGTGTACTGGCTATAAATGGCACCAAAATCATTGAGGTACACACATACATATATACCCACACAAACATATGACACAGATGAGATTCAAACCCATAGCTGTGTATCAACTGCTACTACATTGTTCTGCACTTACAGCACACACCATGGGCCTTATAGGGCTTGTCTTTCTCCAAAGGTGTATTTGAAGGAGAATTACATCAGCAGGCTGGGTAAAGCAGGAGAATGGGAGGTATTGTGACTGTGACTGGTGTCAAAATCATTAAGTATACACACACTCACACACACAGTTGCCATGTCTGGGATTAGAACTCCTACCTGATTAGTACGTTACACTACAGCATTATGCAGTTATCACATGTGGCACACAGATTACAGGGTTATCCCATCTTCAAAGGTGTATTTCAAGGTGGATGACATCAGCAGGCTTGGTAAAGCGGGGCTATAGGAGGTGTTGTGACTGTGAAAAGCATAAAAGTCATGAATTTCTACACACAAACACAGTTTCCATGTCTGAGATTAGAACTCCTTCCTAACTAGTACATTACACTATAGCATTATACAGTTATTGCATGTGCCATGCAGATTATAGGACGAGCTGTTCTCCAAAGGTATATCTCAAGGTGGATGACATCAGCAGGCTTCCTAACATGGGGCTATGGGAGGTGTTGTGACTGTGAATAGCCTAACAATGCATTAATCTTTACACACAATTGCTATATCTAAGATTAGAACTCCTACCTGACTAGTACATTACACTATAGCATTACGCAGTTATCTCATGTTAAACACACATTACAGGGCTAGCCCTTATCCAAAGGTGTATTTCAAGGTGGATGACATCAGCAGGCTTGCTAAAATGGGGCTATGGGAGGTGTTGTGACTGTGAATAGCCTCAACATCATGTCCGCAGGTGTATATCAAAGTGGATGACATCAGCAGACTTGGTAAAGCCGAGCTATGGGATGTATTGTGACTGTGAATAGCCTAAACATTATTAATCTCTACACACAGACACACACAGTTGCCCTGTCTGAGATTAGAACTCCTACCTGACTAGTACATTACACTATAGCATGATGCAGATATCGTATGCGCCACACAGATTAGAGGGCCTGTCCCTATCCAAAGGTGTATTTCAAGGTGGATGAAATCAGCAGGCTTGGTAAAGTGGGGCTATGGAAGGTGTTATGTCTGTGAATAGGCTCAAAATCATTCATCTCTACAAACACAGTTGCCATGTCTGAGATTAGAACTCCTACCTGATTAGTACGTTAGGCTATAGCATTTATGCAGGTATCAGATGTGCACTGCAGATTATAAGGCTAGGCCTAATCCAAAGGTGTATTTCAAGGTGGATGACATCAGCAGGCTTGGTAAAGTGGGGCTATGGGAGGTGCTGTGACTGTGAATAGCCTAGAAAAATCATTACTTTCTACACACAAACACACACAGTTGTTATGTCTGAGATTAGAACTCCTACCTAACTACTACATTGCATTATGCAGTTATCGCATGTACCGTGCAGTTTATAGGGCTGCTCCTTCTCCAAAGGTGTATTTCAGGGTGGATGACATCAGCAGGCTTGCTAAAGTGTGGCTATGGGAGGTGTTGTGAGTGTGAATGGCCTCAAAATCATGTCCAAAGGTGGATGACATCAACAGGCTTGTTAACATGGGGTTACAGGAAGTGTTTTAACTCTGAATAACCTCAAAGTCATTTATTTGTACACACATAGTTTCAGAGTTGTCATGTCTGGGATTGGAATTCCTACTTGACTAGTTCATTACACTATAGGATTATGCAGTTACCACATGCACCACTCAGATAATAGGGCTAGCCCTTCTCCAAAGGTGTATTTCAATGTGGATGACATCAGCAGGCTTACTAAAGTGGGGCTATGGGAGGTGTTGTGACTGTCAGCAGCCTAAAAATCATTTATGTCTAAACTCAAACAGAGTTTCACAGTTTCCACATCTGGGATTAGAACTCCTACCTGACTATTAAGTTACACTATAGCATTATGCAGTTATCACATGTGCCACAGAGATTATGGGGCTGATAATTGGACAGAGGGTTATTTCAAGGTGACTGACATCAGCATGAGTGCTAACATGGGATATGAGAAGTGCATTTTGTATGACTGGGCCATTTACCATTTCTCTGGGAACACCCACACACAACACTCAGTCACACACGACTTTACATTTGAGAGGACTGAGTATACGAATTCTCAATGAATACTTATTTGTACTATCATGTTACCCAGTTATCACAAGCACCACAGACACTATAGGGCTGAGGGCTACCAAACACAGCTGAGTACAGTGATTGACATCAGCACATTATTTAAGTGTTGGAGCATGCCCAGTATGGCCTTCTGTATTTTCTTGTCAGACATGATCTTCTTTTCTCTAAGTGTAGGAGCTTGCCCAGTGTGACCTTTTGTATTGAGTGTGTGAATACATTCCAGGTAGGTTGTATTCCAGTGTAGGATGTTGTTGTTGTTCTACACCTACAGCTAACAACCTGTTTCAGCAGGGTATCTGTATATAGGTTGACAATATGGGATTCACAATGGGCAAACTGTTTTCTCTTTCTATTGCCTTCATGTTTAAACCCTGAGGCACATTCCCAGTGCTCAGATGTGAATAGAGCTGCTAATTCATGTTTTTTTTTTGTTTTGTTTAAAACACAAGGCATGGCTCACACATCCGTTTAGGCAATGTAAATACTGCTCGGCAGTTTCAGACACACACCCTTCCTTAGCTCTGCTATGTTAAAGGCAAACCCGAGCCACAGAGCTCCAATAAGCTTACAGTATGCCTGACACACCCCACTTTGATGTCAGCTAACTCTTAGGCTTGCACCATGGTATTCCTGCACTTACATAGTTGGGTGCTGGCTAGCAATGAGGGGAAATCTGTGATTCCATATCATTCCCCTCATTTGCATAGAACTGACTGCTAATGCATAGTTACAAGTCTAACACTGAGCCTTCCTCCTTAGCAACCACTATTCAGTGGCCATGTTGTCTTCTGCCTGCCATTGAGTATAATGGCAAAATTGTGATTTTGGCTAGAATACTTTTTTCAAGTTTTTTTTTTTTTTTTTTTTCGGGACAATCCTGTATTCTCGCCACTGCCCTACGCTTAAACATCCAAAATTGACCAAAAAAAGCTATTTTTTGTTATTTTTACACTATTTTCAATGCCAATGGCCATATATTTGGCCATTAGCATGCCTTCCACATTATATACACCCTTTATTTGGAGCTGTCATGGCTCCGTTTTGTAGTTTGCAGAAATGTACTCGGTTACTAACCGACTACATTTCTGCAGGTTACAGTAATCCTGCATGGATGACTGCTTGCTTCCTGGATCACTAATTCACCTCATTTGCATGGTTTTCACCTGCAAATGAGGTACTTAGCATACAGGAGTTGTGTCCATGCAGAAATAGTGGAGGAGCAGTCGTGCATGTCCCAGAGGCTTGTTCCTGGATCTCTCGGTGGCCATATTGCCTCCAGCAGGTCTTGCACAATTCCTGCATACCATGCAGAGCTTGCTGAATCCTGGAAGCAGACAAGAGAAAATATTATCACATATAGAAACAGACAGTTTTAAAAGTTGAACAATACAAGAATAAGACAACCTGATATTTCTCCTTTTGGGTTCATCTACTATGTTGAAGAAATTCAGGAGAGAACAAGATATAAATTAATTGAGACAAAGTGATAAACTGTAATATTGGACATGCTAGGCTAGACAAAAGATTCAGTGAAGTGAAAGGTGGAAGAGAAAGTAAAGAAAATGGAGTTGTCAGAAATTCAGAAAGTCTTTTGCCGCCAGTGACTGACTGAAGATATAAAAGAGGAGGTAGGTAGACTACATATCAAAGTTTGAGTAGCGAGGTTCAACTGAGCGACATTGTACATATATGGTGGTCACTTCTGTTGACAACAATTGTAAAACAGAAAACAATGAGGGCTATCTGTTAATACTGCTTTCAGTGCATGAAGTGAATCAGATTCAAATATGGTAGGTAAAACAGAAGAAATGTAAAAAGAAGAACAGAAGAAGGCATCAGCTGCCTAAATGTTTGAGTGAAGAAATGATAAATGAAAAATTTACATTGTTATGATTAGATGTGGGAAATAATCATATGATGACAGATAACACAAGATCTTGAAGTATGGGAGGTGTCAATATAAGAAGTCAGTGGGAAAAATGTTTAAAGAGGTGAAACTGCAACAAATGAAATTAGAGAAGAAAAACACTATCATGCAAACTTAAAACAAGTACAGGAGATTGTAAGAGTAACTGCATTAATATAAAAATGTAGAGTTTGCATGCAGTTTTAAGACAGGCGGGAGTGGAGGTGATTTTATTCCATTAGGTTCTTTAACTGCTGAAACTTTAATTAGATGGAAGAAAATATATAATTTTACTGTTGTTTTTTTCTCTTTTCATGAGTAAATATATAAGAAAGACGATGAAGTATTAGTTTGTAACCTGCTAAAGTCAGATTTGCTGGTTGCTCATTGAAGGCATGCATATGGTTTAGAATTTATTTTTCATCAACTGAGGTTATGCAGACTATTTATAAGAATAATGAGGCCTTTAAATTATATGAACAGTTAGTCTAGGAAGAAATGTATAACTTGGGAAAAGAGAAAAAAGAACATTGGATCATAGTGCATAACAGGTGGGATTGCAGTGGGGTACTTAAAAAAAGAATTACATGAGATTCTAATAGCCTGAGGGAGATAACTGGGAATAATTGTTCTCAATATATCAATATTTGTTATATTTTTTTAATTTACTCCTAATTGGTTATACATTATGTTATAAACTGAAAATTATAAGATATTGTTATTGGAATGATATTCACAGGTGAGATTTGAGTCAATAGATTAGGTTGCCAAGTACATATATATATATATATATATATATATATATATATATATATATATATATATATATATATATATATATATATATATATATATGTGTATATATATATATATATATATATATATATATATTAGTTTCACTTCAGAATCCTAAAATATCACAATCCTGAAATTCAGAAAACTTCATAATCTGGAAGCCCAAAATCCTGAAAATTCAAAATCCTAAAACCTCAAAAACCATGAATCACAAAACACACAGGATACATACACTGGCTATAGACAACACAAACCATATTACATTTCACCAAATATAAGTGGGGAGGGCAAGCAGCCCTGCACACCTACACCCCCTGCTACTTAAATATATCAACTCCAAGATTGCACTTCACTTCACTTCACTATCATGAGTTATATTGTAGTATAGCAACTTAAAAGAGAACATTACTAAGGTTACAACAGGCAGCCATGAAACATGTGATGGTATGTTTGCCATTTTTGTCTGTAGAATGCAACCTTGGAGTTGATATATTTAATTAGCAGGGGGTGTGGGGGTGCAGCCCTCCAAATATGGGGTGCAGGGGGGCTTTGCCCCCATACTTGGTGAAAAGTATTATCCTCTCTCTTGTATGTGTTTGTGTGTTTCCTTGTTCAGGAATATTCTCATTCTTTGTGTCCTGTATATTTGCAGTATTTTAGGATTCAGGATTTTGAGTTTTCAGGATTTTGAATTTTCAGGATTTTGGGTTCCAGATTATGAATTTCAGGACTGTGATATTTCTGGATTCTGAAGTGAAACCATATATATATATATATATATATATATATATATATATATATATATATATATATATACATATATATATATATATATATATATATATATATATATATATATATGGATAGATATAGCTTGATATATGCTAGTCAGGTGTTTCATCACTTACAGGGTATTACTGGGAGACGGTCACAAGGTGAGTGGCTGATGTAGGAATATGCTGGCTGACTTGGCATAAGTTGTAAAAAGTAAAAGCAATGGGGTTGATGGCTATTGAAAAAGAATACCACATTTAATTTGATAAATAAATAAGTTATATGGATAGATACATGGAAAATAACATGTATTTTTAACAAAGTTGTGCAACCCAGTGTGCATGGAATACTTAAAATCTTATTATATAATGTCTCCACAAAGAACTTGATTAGCATAAATTGACCATGTGAAAATTGAAAATGATGAGAAACGTCTTTGTTTTTTGCTGCTGATAAAGAAGTCGTTTTATGTGGACCATGTAGTGGTTTGGGCATACTTGTGAGCTCCACATTCCAATACAAACCTATGCTTATATCATCTTCACTGACTTGTTTGTCTACAACAAGAAAGCTCTGGACTTTTTATTTTAATGAAGATGTTTACAGCTCCCTTTCATGCTACATTGGGTCAGCAGATTTCCTTGATTTATGAATTGTAGAACAAACTGATTAGTTCTACTCAAGCAAGAGAAATATATAAATATATATATATATATATATATATATATATATATATATATATATATATATATAGATATATATATATATAATTATTACATATGATGATTGTAATGCTAGGATAGGTGGCTAACATGATTTTGAAGGAACTATACAAAAAAAATGAATAGGAGAAATGCACATTGTGCTGTTGTTAATATGAGTGGCATGTGATTGTTTAATATGCTTATGATTCATAGTTTGTTGGTAATGAGTATATCTGGCATAAACTGAGAAATTATAGATTTGCATTCATGGCTGAAAAGGCCATCTAAATCTTAGGTTAATTTTTAACTACCCAGGAATTGTGAGAATGCTCTAAGTTAGATATCAGGATTAGAAAATAAATTATCCATTTATCCTGAGTTTAAAGATCACTTATGGAAAATATATTGGTTTACTCAACTTAAAATCTATTCAGCATAATTAACAAGCAATAAGGTTAGGTATGAAGATGTTCCAAGATGCTTAGGATTGCTTTTGGATACTTTTTATTAAGGCAAATAATGAAATGAAAATTAATTTAATTAAAGAAACTAATGGATGACCTGTTATAAGAAATGTGTATAAAATGTAAAAGCATTTTATTTTAATGAACAGGACTCTGGTAGGTGAATGGGCACTTGTTTCATAACGAATGCTAAAGAAACAACTTTAAAAAATGAAACAGTACATTGCTTTTAAAAAAGGAAATATTCTCCCAGGGATTCACAAAGGCTGATTTTTCTGTGCAGGAACAGTGAGGGAGCTCCTGCACGGAAAATTGCTGCCAAGTGATTCAGGAAAGTGCTGTTTTCACGTGCATGAATGGCCCTACACTGTTCTAGAATGGAAAACCAACAAATATGCAAATCACCTCATTTGCTGGTGAAAACCATGCAAATGAGGTGATTTTGTGATCCACCAAGCTGCCAAGTCTGCATGCTAGAACAGTGGCAGTGCAGAAATGTATTCGGCTAGTGACCGAATACATTTCTGCATCTGACAAAACGGAGGCATGACTGCTCATGTAAAAGTATGCATTATGTTTAATACACATGCCAATGGCCAAATATAAGGACATTGGCATTAAACGCAGTTTATATTTTTTTAAATTAAACTTTTTTTTGGGCCGATCTCGGCCATTTAAGCTTAGGGCAGCGGCACGCAAACGGGACTGTGCCGAAAATGTAAAAAAAAATTTGAAAAGTCAATTTTAAGTTAATTCTGCAGAATGTAAACAATACCAGGGAGCACTGGTTTTCAAGGGAAAAGGGTCCGTATAAGTGCAGTAACTAATGACCTACACACTGGGGTATGCAAATGAGGAGAGTTATACTGAATTACAGATTTCTTCAAAGTGTCAGCTTGTACCTAACCGTGTAGGTGCAGCAATACAACAGTGCAAGTGTAAGAGCTGAATGACTTCATAAGCATACTTGTCATGCTTGATGTAATCTCATTGGAGTTCTGTGGCCCGTGTTTGCTTTTAGCTAAGCACACCTAAGGAAGGGGGTGTTCAGATGTGCCTGAGCACTGTGTATATAGCCTAAACAGATGTGCAGAGGAAATGGCGCACCGGGATTTAAACTAAAAAAAGAAAAAAAAAAGAGGAAATGGCAGCATTGTTTACATATGAGGACTGGGTATGAGCAGTGCACCTCAGAGCTTAAATAGGGAGGAACTGGGAAGGGGAAACAGCACTAGGAAAGCAATGAAGGAGAACTAGCGTAGTTGGTAGGTGGAAGGTATCAGAATCAGCCAATTACACATGCACCAGTCCAACACACTAATATAAACTATGCAAATATCCTACAGACTGTTTTTTCACACAAACTCTACACCACCAGTGTACACAGATGGAGGATCTTTAACTGGCAGAACTAACTAAAATGTTAGAGGCGGCTGCTGCTTTACTCCATTAATATGTGCTAGAGACTGAGGGTGGTAAGGAGCAGAATGCTGACAACTGACTCACAGTGAAGAGGAGGAGAAGAGTGTGCAGACCCAGGGTAACCTACTAGGGCCTACATGAGCTGGAGATAGATAATAGAGTGCTTTAGGGTGGACAGGGACATTCTACAGCAAATCGTTGAGCTGTGTCTACCACATCTCACGCACAGAGATAATAGAAGGGAACCCATCCCAGTGCATACCAATGTATGTCTAGGCATAAGAATACTAGTCACAGGTACCTTCCAGAGACCAACTTAGGATATCATGGGGGTCTCACAGGCATCAGCATCCAGGGTACTCCATCATTTCCTGGATGCCATGACACAACATGCCAAAGAGCACATATATTTCCCTACTGCCCATGAGGCGCTGACCAGACATATGCGTCTCTTCCACTGTATAGCAGAATACCCTGAGGTAGTTGGTGCTATAGATTCAATGCTCATCCACATCAAAGCACCACCTGGTGAGCTGGGCAGGGTCTACATAAACTGCAAGGGCTTTCCCTACATCAACTGCCAGGTCATGTGTGATGCCCAGGGCACTATCATGAATGTTTGTGCTGGCAGCACTGGAAGCTATCACGACTCCCACGTCTGGGATTGCTCACAGCTGTATCAGGCTTTTGCCAGGGGGGGGGGGGGTGGCATCCCATATGGCCATCTAGTGGGGGATGCTGGCTATGCACTGGAGTCATGGCTGATGACACCCATCAGAAATGCACACACAGCTGAGCAAGAACACCATAATGAGGCACATGCCACGATCATCCGCTGCCTTGACATATCCGGTGGAGTCTTGCAGTAGTCTCCAGCTAAATGTACACAAATGTTCATAGTATGTGCCATGCTAAATAATATGATCGTGCAGAAACAGCTGCAGCAGGAACAGCATGGGGCAGGGCCACACAGCTTCCCACCACTACCAAGACCAGCAGGGTCACAGGGGGACTCAGAGGAGGAACAACCTGAGCCTGCCCCTGACAGAAGGAGGCATGCACAGTATGCCCAGGCCTTAGCAAAGAGGCAATGCATAGCACACACACTGACACTGCAGGGACCCAGGGACTGATACCTTTCTACCACTCACACATACTGTAAAAGGGATGTCAAACATGACACTATCTGAGCTTTACCATGTATAGGGAGTGTACTATGTGCATCCAACATAGTCAGCCCTCCAGCACCATCCTCAATACTGGCCCAGCAACAAAGTAAGTCACTCTTACTATCAATTACTGAATGGAGTAGTAAGTTCTCATACCTGTATGTATGATATGGATGCAAGCATGCAAGGGAAATGGGTGGCTGAATGGGATAGCAGTCGACAGCTATATAGGACAGCAGGGAATTCATAACAAATACTGGTGTCAACATACTATGCAGCACTACACAAGGTGACAACCTCCACCGCAGTACATGTGATGGCCCAAAAAACTGTGGGTGTTAATAGGCCACACCCATGGATGTCAATGAGGGACACATAACCACCACCAGCCTCACCCAGCAGAACAGGTATAGATGACCATGAAGAAAGGCCAGACTAAGGTCACCAAATGATGGCAGTGGTGAACAGCCCCCCACCAGATCTACACAGACATACTACAACAGGTCTGGCAGTTGCATTCTAGTTCTGAAGGGTAAGAAGTCTTAAACTGAAATATATGCCATTAAGATCTGACATGTGTACTCTACTGATATGATTCCTGCCTGCATGATAGGTCACAATACAATATGAAACAGAAGCCAACAGAGTAACACAAATACCAGTACAGTAATTTCAAATGCTAAAGTCTGCAGGTGTGCACCCCCCCCCTCCACAATCCCATGTAGAAAGCAGTAACAGATGGCCTGCAGCACTCTCAAATGGCTTACAGTACTTTGGCAAAGGCCCATGCCTCACCCATAGTGCCAATGTACAGAATGTCAGGGGGTCCCAACTTACAACCTAACACAGTAAAAAGAAAACAAATGCAAGGCCATGTTGACATATGAAGTAGCATGCCTCCCCATGTCCTATGCAAGGACTGTGGATCTGGCCATAAATACTACTGGAATAAAGGCCCAGCTATAGCTATACCTCCGAGATATTGCTTACATAATGTTAGGTGGAGGAGAGAATAACGGGGGGTGGTGGGTGGGGTGTAGAAGCATGGATGTCATGGATTGTGTGAAGTTTGAAACTCTAATGTCCACCCATACTACTCCCGACTGCAAACCCATAAATGAATAGCCACAAAACCACTTGTAAACGACAATATGAAGGTAAACTGACCAGATATATGAGTCCTGCCACTGGATAACCTGGGTATATCTGTACAGATGAGAGGTATGGCCCTAGCATGATATGGGCATTCCATGAAGTTGAGAAAAGCACAAGGAAGGGATCTCCAGTCAGCTTACTAACAAGGTGCTGGACCAGTTACAGAGAAACAGCAGTCTATTATCTGTAGCTACCCCTCCACAATGGCAGGTGTGTGCCAGAATGTGTAGTCCATATGCCTCAGAATATTGGTCTCAGCTTTATTCATCTTGTATTTTCCGGTAAATAACTGTGAACAATGAATGATAACTGTCTGTAGTTTATTACATGACACATCACAGTGTAAAATAGTACATATGTCAGAAAATCTATGCTACAACCAAACATGTCATGCAAGCAGCACAGGCAGCAATAGTTACAGTATCCCCCATATGTTAAGCCCATTGTGTCTCCATATTGGCAACCTATCTACAGATATCCTCCAGAAACAGTTTGCTAGGTGTAGCTGTAGCACACAAAACCCTGAACTGGAATCCAACCCTCCCTGGAAAGGATGCACACTCCAAATATAGAAGGTCATACTGGGCATGCTCCTACACTTAGAGAAATAAAGCCCATGTCTCACAACACAGTGGACTGCAGATATCAGTTATTTGCAGCTGTTTGTGCACACACACTAAATTATACACCATTGATACTTCACACACACACATTGGATAGGAATACTCACACATATCTAAGGCCAACATAATATAATATGTCAAACATACACAAACAGAGATGTGGGGAAGAGAAAGACGGACAGCGACAGAGAGAATCCCATTATGAGACCTGTCCCACCCACTGCACATCCCATTTGCCTATATCACATGATGTGCTGATGTCATTCACTGTAGAAATACCTTTGGTTAGCCCTCAGCCATATAGTCTCATTGATGCTTGTGATAACTGTGTAACATTACATACAAACAGGTATCCATGTAGCAGTTGTAATCTCCATCCTGTCAAATGTAAAGTTGTGTGTGAGTGTGTGTTTCTAGATGAATGTGGTTGAGGCCATTCACACTCACTAAACTTCCCTTACCCCTCATTTAGCACTGCTGCTGATGTCACTCACCTTCAAAGATACCTTTGGACAGCTCTTCAGCATACACGTTCCATGGTACTTGTGATAACTGCATAATACAATAGTCTACCAAACTAGTTAGGTAGGAGTTCCAATCCTAATCCTGGTACCTTCATAAATGTGAGTGTTTGTTTAGAGAGAGTGTGTGTATCCTTGTAGAGATCAGATTTTGTGGTCATTCACACTTACAAGGCTTCCATTGCACCTCCTTTAGCACTGCTGCTGATGTCAGTCACCTTCTAAGATACCTTTGCACAGTTCTCCAGCATTTAAGCTCCGTGGCACATGCAAAAAATGCAGAACAATGTAGTAGTCGTAACTACATAGGTAGGGGTTTAAATCTCATTCCTGGTAAGTGTTTGTGTGTGTATATATGTCTGTACCCCAAAGCTTTTGGCCCCGTTTGCACCCAGTACGCATCTCAATGCCTGACTTTAGCAGTCTTGCAGACATCATTCACCTTAGAAGTACTTGTTGGCAACCCTAGACCATGTCAGGTCAGTGATGCATGTGGTAAATGCGTAACCATAATGGTTCGAAAAGATACCTAGATAGAGGTTTGAACCTCACTCCTGGCAAATGTAAATGTGTGTGTAGGGTAAAATATTTTGTAGAATCTCTCACCCACTACATCACCCAATTGCAGTATTTACAAAGGCTGGTGATGTTCCTCACCATAGAAGTACCTTGGGACAACATCCATTCAATAAGCTCTGTGGTGCATGCGATAAATGCTTAACACTATAGTAGCAATGCATAGCTAAGTAGCGGCTTAAAACTCTGTACAGGCACGTGTAGGTGTCTCTGTCATCAGTATCCTCTGTGGGGGTTGGGGGTGATTGTGTAATAACAAGATCCATTGGGGGGGGTTTGCTAAATTATTATGTTGAGGACCTAGTATATGTCACAATGTCCACATCACAAGGCCAACAGTTGTCACACACCATAGAGGTTAGTGTAGACAATCCACAGCCTTAAATGTCTAGTGCCATGTGCAATGACTATGTGACAGTATTATTTTATAGGTTCATAGGTTCATAGGTTCATAGGTTCATACTAGGCTATCTGCCCTAGGGCATTTATAAGCCTAGCCAGAATGTGTTTGGCTTTCGCGACCCATTTTAAATTAATTTTGCTATGCCCTTTTTCGAGGTTAGTATACTGTGCCTCTGTCTAACAGTGACACAGAAGTGATACCCGGGTTAAACCTATGATCTCCCATCCACTCATCAAGATTCCTCTTGAAGAGAGTCAATGAGGGACTCTGCCTAACCTGGACTGGGATTTTATTCCAGAGTGAAGGGAGCCTCTGGGTTACGAATCTGTCCCTCCAGCATGTCCTATTTATTTCAGTGCTGAGGTTCAAGTCTTTCGAGCACATAGCTCGATGGGATTTGGATTTTCTGAGGTGCAGCATGTCCATTTATTCTGGGTTGGACATGGCTTTATACGTCAGGCACAGATTGCCCCTGAACAGGCGGTATGCCACTGAGTAGAGCTGGAGTTTCTTTAACCGGGCAGCATATGGCATCTGTTTGAGCCCTTTGATCCTCTTGGTGAGGTACTTTTGGGGTCTTTCCAGTTGCTGCAGGTGTCTGGTAAGGTACATCCCAAAAGGGGCATTGTACTCACATATGGGCCTGATGAGGGATGAGTAAAGAGGCACGATGACCTCCCCTGATCTAGATGTGAATCCCTTCATGATTAGGTGGGCTATATAAAATGTTTTTCTAACCACTTTGGCCACGTGGTTGTCAAATGAGAGACTGCTATCAACTTGGGTCCCCAGGTCCCTAATTACTTTTTCTGTACTTAATGGATTACCACCTATGTGGTAATTTGTGGGCACTTTGTTTTTGCCAAAGGGGATGACTATACACTTTTTGGCGTTTAGCTTGAGGCCATGGCTCTGGCACCAGTTGTCTGTTTCTATGAGGCCCTTTTGGAGAATGCTTGTGTTGGCTGGAGAGTCTATTATGGCACCCAGTTTGCAGTCATCTGCGAACTTGGTCAGCTACAGTTCTTCCATGTTGGCCTGTACCTCCGAGAAATATATACAGAACAAGAGAGGTCCCAGGACTGAGCCTTGTGGGATGCCACTTGTAACTGGTTTGGAGTCTGACATGGCTCCAGCAATTCTAACCATGTGGGTTCTGTTCTTGAGCCAGTTTGCAACCCATCTAGTGACATAGGGGGTTATATTTAAGCTGGTGAGCTTATCTATAATGCCCTTGTGGGGTATTGTATCGAAGGCTTTTGTGAGGTCCAGGTAGGCTGTGTGGGCCACCTTCCCCTCATCAATGGCCTTGGTGACTGTTTCAAAGAAATCAGCCAGGTTTAAGAGGCAAGATCTGCCCTTAACAAAGCCAAACTGGGTAGGATCCAGTGTCTGTAGGTCCCCAATATCTTTATTTATGAGGTCCATGATGATCCTTTCCATAGCTTTGCAGACCAAGCTAGTCAGGCTTATGGGGCGATAGTTTCCAGGATCCATTGAGGCACCACCTTTCTAGAGAGGGACCACTGTTGCTGTACGCCACTCTTTGGGTACATATCCTGTAGTAAGGTTGAGATTGAACAGTAGTTTTATGTTTGGGTTTAGCTCTTCTTGGAGTTCATGTAGGATGCAGCCCGGGACACCGTCTGGTCCCATTGATGCTGTGTTTTTTACTTTGGAGAGGGCGGCTCTTACCTGAGCGTCTGAGATGTCAGGGGGGGCAGCACTCTGCTGGGATAGATATTTGCCCTTTTGGTGGGGAGAAGTTTGCGCTGAACCTGTCAGCTAGGATGTTGGCAATGTCTGTGGGTTCGGTGTAGTTTTTTATCATTTTGGACATATTCTGAGCATATCTGGGAATTCCCACCCAGGATCCTAACATAACTAAAGAATGCCTTGTGATTATCCTTAGTGTCCTGTGCAATTTTTCTCTCGAAGCTGGCCTTAGACGATTTTATGAGTGCCCGTAGTTTTTTGCTAATACTGATCAGAGATGCCTTCCCTTTTTGGGATTTTGCTCTATCATTTAGTAGCTTCCTCCTTCTATTGTATAGTTTGTTTATGGCTGGGGTCCACCAGACAGGACATCTGCCTTTGGAGGATTGGGTCTTGGTTTTATTTGGGATTGCATGATCCATGCATTCCTGAAGGTGTTCATAGAATGCATTTATAAAGGATTCTGCGGTCTGGGCCATATTTTCCACAGGCCCAGGGGCTTTGAAGGATTCCACCTCGGTTTTCAGGAGTGTGAAATTTGCTTTAGAGAAGTTTTTCACTGTGGTTTTCTGGGCAGGTGGTGGGGTCAGCATGTGAATATCCAGTGAGATTAGTTTGTGGTCTGATCTTACCAGTGAGGGATACACTTCTGGTCTGGAGCATAGAGTCCACATGTTGGTGATGATCAGGTCCAGTATGTTTTCCCCAATGGTGGGAGTGGTAACAAGTCTTTCCATAGCATTTGAGTTTATAAATTCTAGGAACCTTTGGGCTAGGGTGTTGGAGCTAGAGTAATGCTCCCAGTCTATGTTGGGATAGTTGAAGTCACCCAATATAATGGTGTTTGGAGAGACCTTCATATTTTCCAGTGTTCTCAGGAAGGCCGAATGGGGTTCCTGGGTTTGGGAGGGTGGTCTGTAGCAGGCTATAAACTGGAAGACAGTTTTACCCACTGTTAGTTGCACATGGATAGTCTCTGATGCCTCGTGCTATGCCACCAACCTGGAGGTGTGGGTATCTTTGACAAATATTGATACTCCCCCTCCTTTTGTGGTTCAGTCCAAGTTTTGGGGCCGAAAAGCATGGTATGAGGTATAACCTGGTAGTGCTGGGGTGCTCTCGGGAGCCTTGAACCAGGTTTCTGTTACTGCACAGATATCAATGTTCTCCATGCTAAGGAGAGTTTCGAGTGCATGCATCTTGAGGTTTAGACTTCTGGCATTGAGTAGCATTACTCTTAGTTTCTTATCCCTTGTGATACCTATGGAGGTGGGTTTGTCTTTTGAGCCTTGCCTAAAAAAGGCACTATGGGGGTAGCAAGAGCCTTTGCCAATATCCGAAAGCCCAGGGGTGACAGTTGCAAGCTGTCCCTAGCGAAGCATCGTGGCTTGTTGAGCATGTCATCCCAGGCTGACAGGCATTGGATCCCCTTTGAATGACACCAATACTTAAGCCAATTGTTGAAATTGATCATCTTGTTTTCATATTGTGGCATCATTCTTGGTGAGGGTAAAATGCTACTCAAGGTCAGGGTCATACCGGCCTGGGCCACATGCTCAGAGAGCTCCACTATGTCTCTTTTCATGTAGTCCAGGGAGGTACGTCTCAGGTCATTCACACCAGCATGGACAATGACTGAGTCATATTTGTACTTGCCTTGAAGTGACCTGAGTGCTTGTGTTATGTGGCGGATCCTAGCGCCCGACAGGCAGCTCACCGTGACCTTCTCCTTGTTCAGCCTGGTGAGCGGGACGTCAGTGTGCCTGACGATAGAGTCACCTATTACAAGTGTATCAGGTGTGTTGTTTAGCCTTAAGGGCTGTGACTGTTTGGCATACTGGCTTTGTGAGCTATGTGTTGCATGTGTTTTGTTTTGGGGTAGCAGTTGCTTGGGTGTCTGCTTTGGAGGTCTCTGCTGCTTAGGCAGATTTTTATTTAGAGCCTCTGAGTATGTTTTTGCGTGTTTTTGTATTTATTTTTTTTACATTTGTTTACCAGGATAGTCTGACTGGATACATGTCCATTTTCAGTGGAAGCCCAGGGAGAAAAGCTCCACATAGACAAACTTATATAGATTACACAGACGTTAGCAAACAATTATAAAAACAAAGTGATTATATACAATGGTTTAGTAGTGTTCCCTAGTAGGGACTCACAATTCTCATGGACAGACAATTAAAAGTAAGAGACATCAGATTGGAAGCAGAGCTTGGTGATGTAGTTACAAGTTATAATTGCAGAATATGCTTTTAGTTTATAACTTAATCTGGGTTGGTACATGGGCATAGCCAATTCACTTTGAGATACTGTTTGAGGTTTTTTTTTGAAGAGACTTTTGGAGAATTGTAGAGTTATATAATTTGGCAATGAATTCCAGGTTTTGCCAATGAAGTTGGCAAATAGGGAGTCACCAGCAATGTTATTAGCTTTGTGGGTTTGGACAAGTAGTTTATCGGCTGACCGTAGGGATCTTAGGTTGCTATATGGTTTAATAATATTTTTAAGTGAGGGGGTATCCTCAGAGTGGTACAAAATTTTGTGCGCTATTAAGAGTTGATTAAATTGAATTAAGCTGGGCAGTATGGATTAGTGAACAATACAGGCAACCTTTCTAATACTCAGAGACCACTCTCCACCCACAAATCATACACAAACACACTTGGGTAGGCAACTACCACTATATCGGTTGTTCCTCTGCATATTGCATATGCCTCCATTTCAGGAGGGTGGAATGGATTTGATGCTCGCCCCTTTAAGTACTGTTCTATTTGGGATCTTGTCATGCCATGAGATAATGACTATATGCCTGAGGCAGCTCATATGGAATACATTGAGTTATGTCCTGTTTTGAGTGCAAAGTCCATGTTTCACTGGCATACAGTGGTGTGCTCAAAAGATAGGGTGTGTAAGCCTGCACTATGTTGTATGCAGTCATGTTATTGTTAATCAGTACTCTCTTTGTCACCCTGGATAACATTGTGGCAGCTTTTCCAATTCACTTGTTGATTTCACTATCAAGCAACAAGCTGTCTGACATAGTAGAGCCTAGGTACACAAACTTATGGATGACCTGCAGCTCATAGTCACCATGATTGATGGCTCATTGCCCATGTTTTGGCCCATTTCCTGGGTCTTCCTTAAGCTGACTGTGAGGCCATATTCTGTACATATGTCCACAGTGATTAATGAGTGACTGATGTTCCTGCTGAGTGTGAGCATCAATAGCTTCATCTTCAGCAAGCAAGAACTCCCTTAGACACTTCTTAAGCTCCCTGGTCTTTTATCTAAACCTCAACAGTTTGATGAGGTTGCATTCATTTTGGTTTGGAGAAAGATACACTCTGTATCTGAAAGCAAATTTCAACAGAACTATAAAGAAGACGCTGAACAATGTTGGAGCCAGTACATGCCACTGCTTCACTCCACACTGAGAATCTCAAAAGGTTCAGATCTGGATCGATCATACACTATGGTATCCTTAATAACCTCATAGAAGACCCTGATAATGCTGAGCAGTGATGGGGCAACAGCCAGTGTTAGCTAGAATCACAATGAAGTAGAATGCCTTGCTCAGATCAATGGAGGCAATATACAGAGGATTGTTCTGTTACCTACACTTTTCTTGTAGTTGTCTAGTGGTAGACCATTTAGTTCTGAACCCATACTGCTGCTTGTGGTAGGCTGTCTGTGGAAGAAAGTGGAGCCTCTTCAGAGCAATACTTGTAAACAGCTTCCCCACAGTACTATTAGCATCCCTCATATCTCACAGTACTCTGCCTTCTCTTCAGTATTGCAAAAGTATTATATGTAGCTCTGACATTAGGGTATCACTGGCATATTTGAGGATTTCTGAAGGAATGCCATTTTTTCCTGGGGCTTTTCAAGAAGAAAGTGCCTTTAGTGAGTCATTGAGTTTCTCCAAGGTGGGCTCAGCATTGACTTCAATCATGGTTGACAGAGGCTCGATGGCATGCGGGGCTTTCTCTGAAACTATGGTCTCTTTGGAGGGCAACTGTGAGTAGTACTCCAGCTGACATTCCATCTGTTCCATTTGCTTAGTTCTAGCCTTCAAGACATCGCCTGTAGCCGAGTTAAGTGGTGTGATTTTCCTTTGTGATGGACCAGTGGTTTGTTTGAACCCATTGTACATTCCTTGCATATTACCAGTATCCATAGCCTGCTGAATCTTTGAGCAGAGTTGGAACCTGTAATTGTTACCACACTGCCGAGCTACCTCCTGCTCTTGATTTTGAGCACATTAGAGCACTTGTCAGTTCTTCTCTTTGGGAGAGGACCTGCATGCATTCAGTGCCTGTCTCTTCCTCTCAGGCAGGAATATCATCACTTCAGTGTGGGTCTCAAACCAATCAGCACACCTGATTGTCTTGTTCTCAAAGGTAGATATCACAATGTACTGAACACTTTCTCCCATCTTTTGTTGATATCAGTGTTGCACAGGCAGTGCAAGGCTTCTTCAAGTGCTTGGACAAACTCAAACACTTTTGAAGGATCATGAGTCTTGCCTGTGCCAATGTGTGGCCTCTCCTACTTTTTGGAAAAAAAGAACCTTCCCAGGCGGGTGTTCACCTTACTACACAAGCAAGTGGTCGACATCACAGTCAGTGCTCTGATAACAGTATGTTACCCTGGCCTACCTAAACTGCTGCATTTGGTGAGGACAAAGTCAAGATGGTCCCAATGTTTCTAAACTGGGTGTCTCTATGAAACTTTGTACTGATATCTGACATTGAAGAAGTTTTTGTTTATGCACAAGTCATGTTGGAAGCAGAATTCAAGGAGAAGCTGTCCATTTTCATTCATTTTACTTGTTCAAAACTGTCCCAGATAGGATGGCCAGCTATGGTGGTCATTGTGAACTCTGGCATTGAAATCACCAAGAATAAAAAGCTGTTCATGTGAAGGGACATCACTGATTGTGGTGCTAAGTTCACCATATAACTTATCCTTAACTTTCAGAGGAGAACATAAAATAGTCACATAGTCTGGTGCTTGTAACTGAATTTTCCGCATTCTTTCATTTCTCACATTTGGTGGCATGACTGAGCCAACAAGGCTGTTTCTGACCGAGAAACCAACATTGTGTTCCCTTATCTGTTTTGGAAGCTTCCTATGCCAGAAAAAAGTAAAATCCTTCTCCCTGAGACATCCAAAAGATGACAGCCCTATTTCTTGTTGGGCCACAAGGTCCACCTGCAGTCTGCTCAGCTCGTTGTTAATGATTGCTCTCTTCCAAACATCAGTGATGGCCTGTAGATATTCTGTAAAGTCAGGAGCCATTGTCTTTAATTTCCACACACCCAGGCTGAAGGCTGGATTGTTTTGTTTATTTTCCAAGTGTATAGTTAATGATCCACATGTTGGTGGTTCCCTAAGGCCCACACATCCAATGTAGCAAGTGGACCATAGTGAGGCAGCACCTATTTGACTGAGGGCTGCCCAGCATGAGGTGGGTGGTAGCTGCTCAATGAGATCCGAAGATCTCTCCCACTATCAGAAGCAGCCCCTGTTGCTTCACTTTATGCCAATTGAGTCCAGTGGTTCAGTACTTATAACGGTTGCTTCCCATGTTGTATCATCACTCAGAAAGTAATGCCAGAGAGTGCTTTCCAAGGCACAAGCCAGGGTAAGTGAGGTTGAGGAAACACCTGATGCCCAGCAGCAAAAAGGCAAAGCCAGTAGACTTGGCATCAGTGTCATAGCAAGAGATGCCAGAATGTGGTCGAGATCAACCTTAAACTACCTAAGGGGTTCCACCTCCATATTTTTCCTTGAGGTTTATTCCCAAAGCCTTACCATGACTAGATATTGCTGCAAGGCAGTGGCAGTTTTAAATTAGGGTTTTCCTTGTCCTTGGTTGGTTGCCTTCCCAGGTTGACTAACACCGCCTGCTTGAAGCCACTGGCTTTAAGGTACCAGTCACTGACCTTCATTCAGTGCAAACAGTTTTGCCAGACTTAGAAACTAAGCCACACATGAAGTCCAGGTGCTGGACTTGGGCTGTCGAATGCTATTGGAGAAGCATACCATGGGAGACATTTATAAACAGCAATAGCTTATTCCTAGTGCTAGACATGGCCATGGCAACCTTCAAAACCAATAAAATACAACACACCTGTTTACCTTTCAAATACATCAGCTCTTATGTATTCAGTTTGTATAAATTAGATACCTTGCAGTTTGGTACATTGATAAAATGCATTAAGGTTTAAGTGAATTAATAGAACATCAGACAAAGGTATACAAGTTAAATAATAAACTTTCAACATGAATTAAATAAGATATCTTTTCCCAAGTAAATATGCAAATAGTAAAAAGCTTTCATAAAACATTGAAACTAAAATATTCAAGAAGACAGACAATGGTCAGAAAAATCTGGCATATGAACTAAAAAATATGTGCTTCTGCATAAAATATGTGCTGGGCACTTATCAGCTCACACTTCTATCAACTCACACTTCTTAGTTCAAAACAAAATGTGCAAAGTCATTATATGGAGGTGGTGCACACTTTGAAATCAGTCTTATGGTAATGCGCTAGTAGACTTTAGCTGCTGTTACTTTTTGAAATAGCACATAGTCCCTCTAATTTTCAGAACCTAAACATGATTTCCCTGTCTTTAGTTTAAACTTTTGAAGATGTCCTTCTTGTTTCCATAGTTACATACTTCTTGGAGGGAAGAATGTCACTAAGCTACCAAGCAAATGACGCATCATTATCATGTCACATAGTGCAGCAGCACCCAAGGATAATTAGACTTGCACTGCAGATTTACACAGTCAAGAAACTGGTATAGTTTAATTTTCTTTAAATTGCAGTACAGAAAATGCAAAGCTTTATACCATTTACCCATTTTGTGCTGCATATAAAACTTTCCCAAGAAAGACAGATACAATGTTACTTTTTTCACTTTATCAAGCCACTTTATGACAAATAAATAAATAAAGAAAGAAATTATCTTGACTCAGTACATTTTTTAGTCCAGCTTCACAGCTTCTTTCATAGTTAATTTAAATGAACAGTAGCATTTTCCATACGCGTGCATGTATGTGTGAATGTGTGTCTGTAGATGCATAAATGAAGCTGAATGGATGTGTGTGTGTGTGTGTGTGTGTGTGTGTGTGTGTGTGTGTGTGTCTGTGTGTGCATATGTGTAAATCTGTCTAGATTATTACACTATAGCATGTAAGCAAGGGACATTGACTCTGTAAATGTGCATTTACATTGGAACATATATGAGAGTATGTTAATGACATGTGTGTGTGTGTGTGTGTGTGTGTGTGTGTGTGTGTGTGTGTGTGTGTGTGTGTGTGTATGTGTGTGCGATTCCAGAGTTGGTATATTCAGTTGGGGGGTGGTAGGTACAGCCTCCCAAGTTTGTAGGTGGTTAGTATAGCCTCCCACCTGGGTGGGTTTGACATACTGTGGTGTGTTTCTACATTGAATGTTGCCCAAGTGCATGCGTTAACTGTTAAAAAATTTGGTAATGTGATTGTTCAGTGTATTCAAACTTCGGTGTTATCATCTCAGTAAATTCATTTTCAGGTAAGTGGTCTTTTGATTATTAGAAGTAGACCCTTGTGCCAATAAGTGGGAGTGTGTCTGTGTGTGTGTGTGTGTGTGTGTGTGTGTGTGTGTGTGTGTGTGTGTGTGTGTGTGTGTGTGTGTGTGTGTGTGTGTGTGTGTGTGTGTGTGCTAGAAAGGTGTGTGTGTGTGTGTGTGTGTGTGTGTGTGTGTGTGTCATTGTGTGTTTGTGTTGTGGAAGCCTGTGCTACTGCAATAAATGGGCTGGTGGGAACAACATTGGTGTGCTGACTTCTAACAGCATAGTGTTCATCTCAGTGACATGATGATGATCCACTAATGATATGTTTCTCTGTACAGCTTTACGATGTCTCTAAATCAGAGATTCTGTTTGTCGCACTAATTGACTCCATTGGCCAATAAGCAATGCTAGAATCTCTGAGTTCTCACCTATGACTCTCCTTTTTTTCTTTATAAAAATGTAGCTCTGATGATAACATTTTCTTTCCCCAACTCTCCAGAACTTACTTACTAGATTTATATCACCACTTACCATGTTATTATTGTAACCTTGTATATGTATACAGATTTGCATTTTATAATTTTCTGATTCTACACTATGTAAACTTTATCACCTTGAAGGTCTTTCTGGCATGGCCAAATGCCTTTTGTTCATTGAATTGTATTTATGTATAAAATGTTTATCTACTTTTTGTGATCTGTTTCATTTTTAAATTCCTGCAAAATATTTTGATGTTGTGAGCCCACACAGTGCTGAAATTATTCCTTTTTTGCATTGGTCTATTATCTCAGCAAACAAATAAATAGACAATAAATACATAAATACATGCATGAATGAATGCTACAAGAGTCCAGATATGCCAAAGTCTTTTTCAGTGTGCAGCATTAGTACAAGACTGACTTGGGCATGAGTCTATGCAGAATACAAAAAATAAACAATATAACTGACTCCAGAAACAATCTTTAATGAAGTCAGAGTGGGTACCATTAACATGGTTGCAGCATATCATTGTTAGCTCTGTGCTACGAGTCACATTTTAACTTTATTCAACCTGCAGTGCACATCTTTACAATTTGTACACTTGACAAAAATGCAAGAATGAAGTCAAAGATTACTTCCTGTCACCAGAATAAAGGATAACTGGCATTAGAAATTGCTGCTCAACATATTGTAAACTATAACATCTTCATAAAGTCAGTGTCATCAAGTGAACTTTGTGAAGAAGCTTTCAGCACTATCTATTCAGAAAGGCCACAAAAACATGCTACCAATGAATTGAAATTGGACAATGTGGCAGAATTGCTCATCCAAGTATTAAATGATGATCTCAAGTTAGCCATTAAAGCACCCATTAAGAATTTGTCTGCTGAGTGCTTTTACGGAAATGGCAAACGTAATAGAAGCTAGGCAACCAAGGGACACTGTAGTCACAGGCCCCTCTGAGATTATTCAGTCATATCAGTTGAAACAGGATGATATGCAAAATGTCTTTAGAAGGAACAGTCTCAGGTTAGTGGGCCTCATGGAAGGACTGGGGGGCAGACACTAATTTATTTTTTTATTGTATCATAGTACCAGTGACCTGCACTGGCTGATGTTGTCATAAATGAAAGGATGCATATATAACCATTCCTCATTCCCAGGGGGTGGTACTAGACAGGGTATATGCCCCTGTGAAACTGTGTGCCCTCATTAGTGTCCCAATCCCTCGAATACTAAAAATTAAAAGAAATGTATTTATCTTTTTATGAAACCAAGTTTCTTTCCATTTGGTCTTGCAAGTGCAGTTTCTTCTCAGCTGAGCAGAGAGCACAAGAGTGGTCTTTCCTGCATAACTGTTTTCTTTATGTTGAGCAGGAAGTGCATTCTTCCTATGTGGCATACAGAGATTCTTCATGTTTAACAGGAAGGACAGTCAGTCTTCCTGTGTGGTATACAGGGATTCTTCATGTTGAGCAGGAAGTACAGTCAGTCTTCCTATGTGGTATACAGACACTCTTCATATTGAGTAGGAAGTACAGTCAGTCTTCCTATGTGGTATACAGGGATTATTCATGTTGAGCAGGAAGTACAGTCAGTCTTCCTATGTGGTATACAGGGATTCTTCATGTTGAGCAGAAGTGTGGTCTTTTGCGCATGGTGTGTGAGGAGAACCTGTACAACTAGCTGTTCACAAGCAATCAAGGTCTTTTTTTTTAAGACTACTATTTTTTTTTTTTTTAACATTCAGAAAGCTGCATGGGAGAAAACCCAGCCCAGAAAGCATTCACAGAGAAACAGAAAGTGCACATGGAGAACTGCCAGCTTCTTTAGGAGAACAGTGGATGAAATAGAATGTTCTAAAATGTGCCAGAGTTTTCCATGAAATGAAAGATTAATTGGATTAACAATATTTAAACAAAAGCAATAAATTATAAACACGATGGCTAGACAGAGAGATAGATAAATGACATATAGATAACTTGACAGCCAAATAGCCCTAGATAGATTAGACAGATAGACAGACAAACAGATAAGGACACTAGTAAAAAAGTGCACGTGTGAATGTAATAAGTATAACAGAAACAGCAGTAGCAAAACTGTATAGTAAGTATGGCATTGTGTTGTAATAGATAGCATTGCTACCTCAGACTCCTGTTTTCTCTGGTTTGTATCCCAGGTGGGGGTGTATTTTATAAGAAGCCTACATGTGCTTCTTAAATCTGAGTGGGTTTTCAGTACAGTGCCTGGTTTGCTCAGACATCCCAAAAATATGCTGATAGATTGAACTTACTTGCCAGTAGGTGTGTGTGTGTGTGTGTGTGTGTGTGTGTGTGTGTGTGTGTGTGTGTGTGTGTGTGTGTGTGTGTGTGTGTGTGTGTATGTGAAGATCTCAGACCTGAGAAGCTGTAAATGTCAGTCATTAGTAAAACAAAAGGAGTTATTTATTTATTTGTTTTTTGAAGACCACAGTTACACAGCTAAGAAAGGAGTTTCATAATAAAGAGCACTATCTTAGGTGACTTGCTCTTACTGACACAGCAGGCAAATGATACTACAAAGAAACAAAGCCTGTAGCCTTTACTACAGAAGGCAGCTTATTAAGAGTCTGGGGTGTTAATCCTCTACACCAACTGTTAGAGCAGCATTATCTTCTTTTGATAAATCACTGAGGATTATTGTCAGTTGTTAATCAGAGCTTCAGTAGTTCTCATTGCTCACAAAATGCATGCTCATACAACAGCTACTGTTCTGCTTAACATTTAAGTGAATTAGATTTTGTCTGTCACTTAAGGCTCTTAACTAATACAAACTGCTGCCTGTAGTCAAACAAACAGGGATTGATTCCTCCCACCCCCGTACAACTGTAAACATATCACTCAGACAGTACTCCTGGGTCACCCCTGAGAAGGGACTTCTTCTTCAGTAGGTTTATCAGGTAAACAAATAGATAAAAATAGGGTCTATTATTAGATCAGTGAATGCTTAAAAAAGTGAATGCTGATTGATCGACCTTATGTAAGTGAAAGCTTACAATCTCGAACTGTCAGATCAGCGATTTTTTTCCCTAGGGAAAAAAATCGCTGATCCAAAACACATACACACAACACAAGCACACCGAACAAACATAAATCCACACACATACACCTAAAATTTGACACCTAACCCTACACTAAACTATACACACACCACTAACTATCCACTTACCTTAACCCAAACCCTAACCCTAAGGTCCGTCACTATTGCACACTCACCTCACCTGCTCCATAACCCTAACTCACCTAAACCCACCCTAACCCTCACGTCCACATAATCGCACACATACCTAACCCAAGCCCTAACCCTAACTCACCTAACCCATCCTAATACTCACATCCACACAATCGCACACTTACCTGAATCCGACCCGTAACTTTCCACCACAGCACTGAAAATACTGAAGCAACAGAAATGGACAATCGAATTCTTTCCCTAGGAAAAAATTTGAGTTTCTCTTGCTTCGATATTTTTAACTTTCGCTAAAATAAGGTCAGTCAATCAGCATTTGCTTGTTTAAGTGTTCACTGATCTATTATAGACCCTAAAAATAGTATTAAATATTTGTCCATTTGGGACCTTTGTTCCTCCACTATTATTTTTGGCTTTGTTCAGAATTATTGAGCAAAGAAGTTGAGAACTATTCTGGTGTGTTCCTGGTAAAATTTGTGGTTGTCTGGCAAAATTGTTGTGAATTGCCATCACTAAAATGATAAGACCTGAATTTCTGACTTTATGGTCTTCAGAAAATGCTTGCCAATGCAATTTTGAAGTATATAAGATAAATATTTAAAATCTGCTTCCAGTTGTTGGGTCTTTGTGTCTGATTCTTGAGCTAAGAAGTTGGGATGGGATGTGGGTGCAATTGGATGCACTGTCTGTTTCTCAGAGCAATGAACTGAAATATACTCCTCTGTCTTTATTTATATATTTGTTCACTCATTGTATCACAGGAAGCACGTGAATGCATGCCGTTGTATAAGGGGATGTAATTGGTTATCACATTTGTGTGTGTGTGTGTGTGTGTGTGTGTATGTGTGTGTGTGTGTGTGTGTGTGTGTGTGTGTGTCAACATGTGTGAGTTTGTGGGATAAAGTATTAACAATGTATTGTGTAATACAAAGTAATAATAACTGAGATGGGGAGAAAGGCTAAAGTTGTTTGTCTCTGAGAATTTATAACTTGATATAAGAGAATATGAGATTAGTTGGATTATTTTTGTGTGGGAGGCTGGCTTTCACATCTTAGTCTCCAGTCCCAAATATCTGAAGATTTGTGGGTGTGAGAAAGCATACAATATATCACAACTGCTGTATAACTTTCTTTGCCTTATAAAAAGTATAAAAGAAAAATGTCATATTGTAACCAAGTGACTGTTCTGGCAAGCAAAGAGAGACTGAGGATGTTGAAAACTTTTTTTAAGTAAAAAGGCTACATTTTAACTACAGTGTGAGCTTCTTTCTTGTTGTTGTTAGTAAATGTTTGTCACATTTTACCTATCTGTTCAACATTATGTGAAACAGTGCTGTAGTCCCCATTTTGAAGATGGAAGGTTGAATATGGCTAAAGTTGCTTCACTTGTTTTGGTGTTATGGATAGTACAGTATTCATGATGTTGCAAGCCTGCTCTTACCTGTACTGCTTGATTGTTTGCTTGATGTTAACTGAAGTTGATTATATTTTTTTTTTGAGGGGGGTGTTGCTTGGCTTACCTACCTGGGGCCTTAGACTTTTGCATTTTAAGTCATTTCTCCTCAGAGCCTCTACTGGTAGAAGAACTGGATATGAAGTATAACACACTATACTTTTTTTTCCATAATAAATCTTTATTGTTATATTATTTTCAGACACAAATAAGAACAAAAATAACATATATTCACAAATCAAGCATTGACTAATATCACTAATAACCACACTCTATATACAATATTTACAAGAATGCTTCCATGTAATACAGTTAAATATAAAAAAGCATAAGAATAAATGCAAGTAATAGACAGTTGATTACTAAATTCTCTCCACACACATAAATAATTATTAATATTTCCAAGTTGAAAATACTATGCTAGTATAATATTAAAATTCTGTTCCCAAATTTTTGGATTATTAACATTTTTATTTTGTGGGTTTAATAGTAATTTATGAGCCAATATATGTTTTGTCGCTAGAACTCTAAAGTTCTGCCATGAAGTTTTAGATGGGTCTAACCAATTTGAAGCTATATAAAGCTTCATTAATAGAAAAATATTAATATATATAATAATTTGTGATTTTGGATCTCTCTCGGGGGAATATGCAGAATCATAAATTTCCATGATAACGTTGTACTCTGGTAACCCACCTTCTGAAGTTGGATCTTAAGGGAATTCCAAAGTTTGAAAATACATTTACAACTCCAGAACATATGAAGAAGATCAGCTAGTTGATTCTTACAGTATGGACAAGTTGGTGAATTTTTGGGATTAAATTTATGCAGGGTAAGACGTGTATAATATGCATTGTTCCAAATCATCAACTGGGTATATATTAATTTTTGAAGAGATGTAGATTTGATGGTCAAGTCAATTGCTTTTAACATATTACTTCTATCTGTCAGTAAGATTTTCTCTTCCCAGTAGTTTGATAACAAAATTTTATCATGAAATTGAAATTCTTTAATTAATTGATTTGCTGTCGTGATATATTTAAGATCCTGTTGGAGAGCTTGCCACAACAAAGAGCATCTATTAATAGCCTCTTCTTTCGGTTTAAAACTTTTAAAATAGCTTATAGTGAGTTCTCTAATTTTTCTCAGAATAACCAGATAATTTTTAGGTAAGTTAAGTTCTTGTCTTATTTGGTTGGCTGAACTGTCAAGATGTTTATATATATATATCAATCAAAGTTAGATTAACTATCAATGGAAACTTGTTGAGATCAATTAGTTGATTATTCAATTTTAAATTAGGATTCTTATGAAAGGGTTGAAAAACCATCATATGTTAAACCAAATCTAATGAATGAAATAAATTATGTAAAGAGAGTATGTTCGTTTTGATGTGTTCAATAATCTCATAGAATTTCAACGTATCCTTACCTAAAAAAAGTATTGCTTTAGGATTGATATTTAACTTTAGAATATATTTATAATTCGGAACTACCCAAGGTGGTGTCCACTTAGTATTATTTATATCATAATTGGCAATTCTTAAAATTCTATTAGAATTTACAATTAAATAATACATTTCAAAATTAGGTAATTCCAGTCCTCTGTTTTTTGGGGTCATTAATTTATCATAAGATATCCTGGTTTTCTTTTGTTCCCAAATGAATTTATCCAATTCTTTATGAATCCGTTTAAAAAACGACTTTGAAAGTAATAAATTGGCTGACCTAAAAATAAACAGTAATCGTGGTAATATGTTCATTTTGATAATTGAAACTTTTGCTAATATTGGCAGTTGTAAATTTTTCCATCTCCCAAAATCAGAAATTATTTGTTCCCAGATGGCTTTAATATTATTATTATAAAAGTCTTTATTATCAGTAGAGAACTCAATACCTAGATATTTAATATTTTCTTTAAATGATACCTGTCCCACTAAGGGCAATAACGAAAAGGGTTTAGGTGTCTTTAAAGGGAAGATATTGTTTTTTTTCAAGTTAATTTTATAATTAGACACTTTTGAGAACTCATTAACAGCCTTCAATAATTTTTCAGTATCTGATAATGGAGATGCACAATAAATGCTAAGATCGTCAGCAAAAGCTGCCATTAATATTTTAGTTCCATAAATTATTGGGACATTATTATAAACATTTTGTTTAATATATAAAAACAATGGTTCAAGATAGATATTAAATAATAAAGGGGACAAAGGGCAGCCCTGGCGTGTTCCAGTCTTAATCTGTATTCTTTTAGAGAAGTTTTTATTAATATACAATGTAGTATAGGGATTACTATATACTATTTGTAACATTTGGACAAACTCATGTGATATATTAAAATACGGTAAAAGATCAAACAAGAAATTTGTATCAACCCTATTAAAGGCTTTCTGGGCATCAATTATAAGGGCATAAATATTTAAATTATTTTGCTTAGCATGCTCTAACATAGTATGTAGTGTGAGTGTATTATCACTGGTTTGTCTACCTGCCATAAAACCAGTCTGTTCTTTAGAAATGATATGAGTCATGATTCTCTTCAGTCTAGATGCTATAATAGAGGTTAGAATTTTCATGTCTACATTTATTAATGATATCGGTCTATAATTATCCGGATTTTGAGGATCTGAATTGGCTTTATGTATAAAAATAGTTTTTGAGGCGTTAAGGTGTGGATCATTAATTTTATTCCTAATTATGTAGTTAAACACAACTGAAAGTATCTTACCGAAAATATCTGCAAATTTTTTATAACATTCCACTGTCAAGCCATCAGGACCTGGTGATTTATGTGATTTCATATGCTGAATTACATATACTATTTCTTCTTCAGATATTGGTTTAACCAAGTCATTTTGAATGTCCTCTCCTATTGTTGGAAACTTAATTGACTGTAGAAATTGTTCATAATTCCTGTTAGGGGTCATATCCTTTTGTCCAGCATAAATATTAGTGTATATTTTCTCAGAGATATTAAGAACCTCCTCAGTTTTAGAATATATTTTATTATTAAATTGTATTTCCGAAATCTGCACGATTGGTTTAGTTTGATTAATGATCCTAGCTAATGCTCTTGATGGTGTTTGAACATGACTGGCATACCTCACTAACGTCTTGTACTCTTGAAATGTTAATCTACTAATAACACACTATCCTGACTTTTATATTATAACTGCTGAATAATGTTCACCATAGAATAATGTAAAAGGAAAATATTACTTTATAACCAAGTAACAGTTCTGGTTAACAGTGTCAAACTGGCCATCAGAAGAACTTTTTGTAAGTATAAAATAATGCTTTAACCATACTGCAATCTCCCTTTCCAGTTGTTAGTAAATGTTCCACAATTTGCCCATTTGTTCCATATTACAGCGCAGTTTTCCATATTTTGAAGATGGAAAGTTGACTATGGCTGCAGTTTCTTTATTGTGTTTGTTAGTACTATAGATGTTATGGCAATGTCATACGATAGTAGACTGTCTGAAATTGAAGAAGACAGCATAAGAATGTAAGGATCTGTAGTTTTAATTATCTCAGCATTATAACTACAAATTCTAAGTCTTCGGCAGTAACTTGACCACAGACAGTTATCATAACATTCAGAAAAGCATAACTGCATCATTTAAAAACCTTTACTCCATAAATATATTCAAGTCTTTGATTTTTTTGTGACCAGACAGTCATTTTTGAGTGCTGTCCATATCTCTCAACACTTTCTATGTTCTCAGGATGTCCGTGGTTTTGCTTTAAATGTTTCCCCTGTCTGATAAAAGTTTTGATTTTCTGGTAAATCAGTCATGATTACGGTCAGTAATGCCAGTTATTAGAGTGTTATACCTTTCATTGTTTAAAAGTGTACACTAATGCAAACTTGTTGCTCTGTTAAACTTTTAAGTGACTTAGAGTAATACTTAAAAATTGTTTCTGATTTCCACCTGCCCCAATTACTTTTTGGTTTTGTCCAGAATTCTTTACCAAACTCACCATTTAAGTTATGAGGTATGGTACTGCTCCAAAACATTCAGATCTAAAATTATTTCTATCAGTGGTGTTATTTCAACACACTGCTTTTGGACTAAGTGATTCATGCTACTGCATTTTTTTTCTAAAAGGGTCTGGAAAGCTAACATGATGTGTTTATTTATGGTTGCCACTGTATCTCAGTTATTTTATTATATCTTTGTAACATGACTATTTTAATGCATCAGGATCATTATGTAGTTATTATATTTCAAATGGCCGTATTTGTAGTAAAGTGACCTTGGAGTTTTTTTTTTTTTTTTTTTTTTACAGAGTACTTTTCAAACCTTCTCTATATGGGTCATGCTATCCATGAGAAATTTTTTTTAACTTCCGTGTAAATAGAATGGTAGTAGAATAAGTCACCAGCATCTTGAGCAGCTTCTTCAACTTATTTTCATTTAATTTTTTTATTTGAGTTACACCGATTTGTGTTTTCAGGGCAGCTATTAAGTATATTAAGAGTACTGTAAATGCTCAACAAAATAAACTATCTGAAATGCATGCTTTCAAGCCAAGTACTGCCAGACCCTATCCCACATTCCTCCTGAAGTGTCAAAACTACCACTGTACTCCAGGAACAATTAAGAGACCATTATTGTTTCTGCTTCAAAAAAAATTAACAGACATTTAAAACTACTTTTGTTATTCACCAGTGTTTGCAGGTAGGAAGATATGCATTTAGTAGTAGTGTCAGTGGTGCAACTGGTAGCACACTCACCTTTGGTGCAGACTGTTGGAGTTTTCTCCCCACATCAGGTAGACTGATTTCTAGCACTGCAGTGAGAATCATAGGAGTGCTACACTCATGAGTGTGTCATCCTTTGGATGAGATCCTATTTGATTGAGTCAGGATAACTCAGGTGAATGTAAAAGATCCCACAGCACCTCTTGAAAAGAATAGGGGAAGTTCTCTAATGCCCTGGCCAAATTTCCCCTAGTAGTCTAAATGCAACTTTGGGACTTCCCCTGAAACAAGTTTACTAGCCTAGTGGGACTAACCTGGTCAAAAAGGATAAAAAAAAAAGACCATGAACATTGGCAAAATGAGTTATACTTGTTTATATTTTTGTTACAATGTAGCACAGAACAAAATAAGTCTAACTTTTTGTTCTTGAATTTAGGTAAATTATATTTTTTCTGTTTCTACTGAGACACAAATGGCTCTGAGCACGACAATTTCCAAACTCTGTTATATTGATAGCTACACCCTTGGCTTGCTCCACTCTTATATACAAACACTTCATCCAAGCTGTAATGCTTGAGCATGGGTCCCTATTAAATTATCGAAAAGGCTGTTCAGTGAATGGCATTTTCGGTGCTCTTACATCAAACATGTCGTTCACCAAACTGTTCCTAGTGAGATTGTGATACAGGGAGGATCAGGAAATTTGCCCTTTCCTCACTGTAGTGTGATCTCACAGTTGGCATATATAATTAGCGGGGGGGGGGGGATAAGAGCAAAAATTGATGAGTGGCGTATTCGATGAAATGACGTTAGTTCACAGGAGCTTTTGATAATTTAATATAGACCCCTTGAGCATGCCTAATTAGTAGCTGTTTTTTGTTGTGATCATTGCCAGGATTTGTAAGATTATGGCATGTGCTGTTTTTTTCCCCCACTTTTTACCCCTTTCATTTTTAACAGTGGATTATGGGTGAGTCATTACCGTGTATCATGTATTGTGTCCTTTTTGTTTTGGTATGGCGTTTCTGTGTTTTTTTTTTTTTTTCACATTTCTTACATGCCCAACCTAATAGCTACTGTGTCCCTGTTTTTCCCTGGTAAGAAAAGGAACTTGGACCTGCCACTGCTTATTCCTGACAACACCCCCCCCCCCCCAGTTATCATATTTTAAACTGATGTGATAAGACAGAAGACATTTTCTGCAGAAGTAGGAATAGGATTTCTAGTGTTAGACTACAGTGTTTGAGTGCATCAAGGCTTCTGTCTGGCTACAAAGGCTAAGAGAAAGGCATCTTCCACTATTAAGTAATTGTCTATGTCCTGCAACTCTGCTTATAAAATAAAAAGGGATAGAAGAAGAGTCTAAATACCTGGAGTCAGTCCTACATTTCATTCAAAAGAACCTGTTAACTAGCCATATGTTTAATATGTCCAGTTCTTCCACTTAAAGAGATGCCAGCCAGACTGGCAGTTCAATCTACTCCTCACTGACATTAAGACGAAGCAAATATGTCACCACAGGTTGGTGGACTGTACCAATTGCATGGGTAAGAAGACAGTATCCCAGGTAATAAAAACTAGGAACCCAGAGGCATGTGCCTTATTCCAACTACCTATAAAAACACATTTGGTATCTTTACACATGATTAATGTAGTGTAGCTGAGAGGTACTACTTCTGATCACTACCAGTGGAATTGCAATATTTGAATTGTGAAGACTACACAAGAGCCATGGGGAAAAATTATTGAAAATGCATAAAACATTTAACAAAATGACGTATTCATCTGTCATGAAATCACATGCTGATGACTCTAAGAAAGAATTGCATTCCACACAATATACTGGCAGTATGACTTGTGTAGCACTACATTCTATTTTTGACAAAGTGCCAACAACCACTATGGAATTTATATTTATTGTGTACAGCTATATACTTTACTGCTCTATTGCAAGCCAGGCAGTGCATTTAATATTTGCATATTCATTGCCTTGAAGAAAAAAAAAACAGAAGATATTTATGTGGTATTTGGATGTCCCATTTGATATGATAAGGAAGACACATAGGTTCAAAGGTTCATCGGAGTTTACTAGGCTAAAGACTACAAGGGCCTTTTTAAGCCTAGCCATGCATCCCAAATATCTAAAGTTCTGATACCCTTGATAAGTGTAAGTATGGGCCTGAGAGATGAACAATTTACAGGTTACCTGTTTGCATTACGGACATAGGTGCCAAACCAGGGATGAATTTCCAACTTCCCATCCAGTTGTCCAAGTTGCACTTGAATTGGATTAGGGAGCAACTGTGCTTCACATGGATGGGGAGCCTGTTCCACAGATGGGGTAGTCTCTGGGATACATACGTATCTCTCCAGTAGGTCCTGTTTATATCACAGGCAAGGTTTAAGTCTTTAGAATGGGTAATTCTGGTACTGTTTGTTTTGTGGATATGCAGGAGGTCCATCAGAGTGGGATCTGACAATGCCCTGCATGCCAGGCATAGATCTCCCCTCAAAAGCCTGTAGGAGGCAGAATACAGGGATAGGGCCTTGAGACGGTTTGCATAGGACATATTACTTATGCCCTGTATTCTTTTAGTGAGGAACCTCTGTGGATGTTCCAGTTGTTGTATATGCCTGGTTAGGTACATACCAAAGGGGAATTGTACTCAATGATAGGTCTGATGAATGCTGAATACAGTGGAAAATGACTTCCTTGGACTTTGATACCATACCTTTGTTTATAATTTGTGCAACATAGAATGAGTTCCTCACCACTGTAGACATGTGATAGTCAAAGGCTAGATTTCTATCTGCATATGTCCCTAAGACCCTGACTACTGGGTCAACTCTAAGGGGTGTGCTGTCAATATGATAATTACCAGGGATGGATGACTTCCCAAAGGATACTATTATGCATTTCTTGGCATTTAGTTTTAGTCCATGACTCTGATAGTTGTTTGTCTGCATCAGCCTCTCCTGGAGAAAATCTTTGTCAGTGTGAGATTCAATGACAGCTCCTAATTTGCAATCATCTGCAAATTTAGTCAGCCAGAGACAAGTGACATTGGACTTGACTTCTGAGAAGTAAATGCCAAAAAGTAGCGGTACAAGGAGTGATCCCTAAGGGACTCCACTTGTGACTGTCCTCTTTGTAGAGGTGGACTCCCCAATTCTTACTTTAATTTAGAATTAGTCAATAAATTTTAGAGAAGTGTTGACTGCTAAAGCTGCATTTACATGTATCTCTTTTTCTTGGTCTGGGTTACTTTTGAAAACAAACATTTTGATTGTGAATTGTCTTAGTCTGTCACTGTAAATTATTTTTACAATGTACTTTTTTGTCAGATAAAATGTTTTATCTTGTAACTTGGAAATAAACAACCGGATTGAAAACTATAATGTTATTTGGCAGAACTTTGCACCCAGATGCATTTATTACACATTTTGTTTATTCAGGATTAGTAAACCATTCATGTTTGTATATTTGGTCTCACTTGTTAGACAGTTGTTAAGTCCTTACCATTTATGATGAGGATTATTATTATTAGTAGTATATTATATTATTTCTCTTTGCGTTATTATGAAATATTTGAATATTAAAATCTGTGGAATGACCTGGGTTATAAAGACACACTTTTGGTATTATGTTAATGCAGGAGCTGTAACTTTTTTAAAAATCTTGATATGATAGTTGACTATTCAGCTCCCAGAAGTGCGTGTCTGTTATGAGTCCTGTAGCAGCAGCATCAAAATGTGAGGATGCTTCTTATAGTACTGTAAATTGGGTGGGGAGAAGGGAAAGTTTTCTCAGTGAAAATTCTCAGGAGGGGGTGGGGGTGTGATAAACACTGTTAACAAAATGCATACCGGGCATTAGCAAAGTACTGAAGTCCCTTTCTTGAGCTGTGGATATGATATTGTCACTGTTAAAATGAATGAAAGAGTCATCAGTCAGGAGACAGGCCAGGGTGCCAAATGATCTAAGTACGGCTCTAGCTTCTTAAAAGAGAATGGCTTAATCCTTGTTTGTGCACCTACTAGACAGAAAAGAGATCTGGGCTACATCAGAGTTCCAGACACCAGTTTGTTTTGATATTTTGGGATGGCTATTTACTCTGGCATTAAGAACAGCAAACTAAAGCTCTGAACTCTTAATTAGCTGTTTCCTGTGCCCAGCACAGAGTGTTTGAATCCTTCCATCGTCATTTCCCCTTTATCACAAGGTTTATATCCAGTGAGTACAGCAGCAGACTTTACCAAATCTCTCAGTGTATACAAGCTTTCTCATGAATCCCTCTTTTCACTGTGAGCTCTTTTCTTGCTTCAGAAACCCACCACCAAATGCAAATGCATGGGGACCACATGGGTCACCTGGGGAGATGCAAAACATATGGGAGTAGATTTGGCAACCACTGCTAGGAACACCATAACTGTCCTCTAAAAGCCAGGTAGACATGATTATGACATGAGTAACTATCATTCATTTTCAAACTATATACCAAAGCATGCATGAGGTGCTTACGGCCCCTTATTCTACAAGTGATAAGTGTTCACCAAGTAGGCTGGTTAATGGCCATTCTAGCTTATACTATCTAAGACCTATGTTAACTCAAGTAGCTCAACAATTAACTGAACACTTAATCCCAGTTTTTTTTAATAATTTTATTAAAACTTTTGCATATTGGATTCATTCCATCACTTCTTGCAGCAACCTTGAAAGTGTATAATTGCAAAGAAATTATATATATTCCTAAAATGACCCATTGCAGTACTTCTGTTGTTTTTCAGTATTTTGATCTCTCCCTGCCTACCCCCCCCCCACTATGTTTGCTTGTTAACTGATCCTATTTGGCACATAAATTCTAACACTTGAAGGCTGAATGATTCCATCCCCCATGTCATCTTTGTCCATGTATTCTGCTCCTCCTAGTTTATGATCACCCTTCCTCTAAATAAATCAGTCACGTGACCTTTGCATTTTTGCATGCAATGAATTTTAAGGCTTCAGCAACAAATGCCTTATACGATACAAAAGGAAGCAAAATCATCATCCTGACCATTTCTATGTGCCTCACTAGATTGAGACTCTTAATCACCAATCTGCATAATAATGTTTACATATTTTTTACTAACTCTTTGGTTAAACAGTATCATGTCCAGAGTCCTTGTTAATAACATCATTCCTAATCAGTAGTTCCATTCTCGACAATTGAAAGCAGTACTGCTTCTTGTTAGGGCTTCCCTTTCTGATAGCCGTGATAAATTATTTCTTTGGAAGATATTTAAACCCAACCTCTACACCAACTTGTTCAAAGATTTCTAACACTTTCTGAGAAGCATGCCATCATTTCTAAACAGTATCATATAATTATCTTTATTTTTCCAGCATCCCCACTCTCTTGTATTTTCTCAAATGCTTATCTAATCAAAGCCACCATTAACAAAAAAAAAAAAAAAAAAAAGAGTGATACAGTAATAAAGGTCTACTGTTTGTCATTCTGCTACCTACCTACCTTTACTTTTCTTCATCACACTGCATTGGCTAGCATTCCCAGTCCAGTTTCTTCCTATAGTGTCTATCGCCTGTAAAGAAAAAGTCACCATAATTTGTCCCTTCGGCACTTGCTCCGTAATATCCAGTACTACATGTCATGCATACTGTTCTTATGTCTCCATTTCAGGGCCATCCTTAGCAATTTCATGTCCCAATTTGGACCATTTTGTAGAGCTCTTCAGCTCAACCCCCCTCATCTGCCACCCCAACCCTCTCTCCATCTGATGTCTTCCTGGCCTCAAGGCTATTTCAGATTAGTTATCAGAAATATGTGGTATTACTGTGTGTTAAAATGAAACAATGTATTTATGTATTACTTTATATTATGTCATAAGACTTGTTAAAACAGAAGTAAACATGTGGACCCCTGGATTATCCCCAGATTCAGCATCTTCTGTTGTATGTCTCTTATGGTTTATTTAACTTAATCAGGCAGTCTTTAAAGGTCCTGTTTAATGGGCTACAGAAGCCCAGTGACTTCATGGTGTTTCATCAGGTAGGTACACTCTGGCTTCCCAGTAAACATGTCCACAAACTCCTGTAATGCTGCCTGGATCTACAGAACCTTGGCAGGAGATAATTACATACTTCTCTTGTCCGCACTACTATTTTTTTTTATTTTGTCTCTCTGTTTTTTTTTGTCTCCCACCTTTCCCTTCTTCCCCTCAATTGACTTATGCCTTTACCTCCTTTACATCTCAGACACCAGATTCGTACATACTAGAAATATTTTGTTATTTCTATACTATCTTCACCAGAAAAAAATAAACATTATAACAATGTGCAGGTATTCTTATTAACTAATTTACTGAATGAATTCTTGTATCATATCTATTTATAATTGTGTTCATTTATGCTATAACTCTCTGAATGCATTACCATTGTTGTAATGACATTGATTAAAATGTATAGTTTCTTTCACTTTATTTCTGTCATGCTGAGACAGAAAATGGCCTAGATTGATTACTGCTCTACTTTGGTTGACAAGTAAAATAAATTAAAAAGTATATCTTTATAGGTTCTCCACACACATCAGCATCTTTGGGAGCTACTACAGAGAATCAGGCTCATTTTGAAATATGAAATCTTGTAAAATCTTTTCACACATCATAGTCCCCATCTCTCACTTTCCATGCCTAGTGTCCTTGGATGATAAGAAGTATTGGACATAGAAATCAGTGAATATGCACTTAATGGTTGTGCAAAGAAAGGGAGGGGAGGCAAAAAGAGCATGAAGATTTTTAAACTTACATTATACGTTCTCATCTCATATTACCCCTGTTTTTCCAACACTGGATTTCAGTTATCTCCACTTGCTCTGAATGGTTGGAGTTCCTTATGTAGTTAATTCTCATACCTTGCCATGGTCAATGCTTTTCCACAAAACTACAGAAAACTGTAGAACTTTCATGGAATGCAACCTTTCTATAAGTCTTCATCATACCTTCCAACCATAGCAAATTACTCGGTTTTTACAGAGTTTTGACGTCCAAATGAAGGGGTTTCATGATTCCCAAATGGCACCCCTTCATTTCCTATTTTTTCCTCTTTTTCAATTTTCTCGCTGTCGGTGCTGACATCATCACGTGTGCGATGACATCAGCACCATCAGGGCTACCAGCCAGTCGGAATTGAGCTGAAGGAGCTCACGTCCTGCACACATCATTTCCAGCTGGGTGCAAATGCGAGCAGGAAAAGGAACAGCTCTAATATGTGAGCGGGAACAAAGCTTTATGGATTATCAGGAACAGCTCTAATGGACAGATTATGTGAATGAGAATAGAGCATCATGGATTATCAGCAACACTGTTCGGCACAAAGAATCAAGTAAGGAAATGGATTATCAGCAGCAGTGATCGGGACAAAGAATCAAGTAAGGAAATGAGGTGTGTGTGTGTGTGTGTGTGTGTGTGTGTGTGTGTGTGTGTGTGTATGTCTGTCTGTGTGTGTATGTGTATATCTGTCTGTGTGTGTATTGTTCCTCTATTATGCACTTCATCAGTATTTCAGTATCATACCGTGATCCATTAAGATATATTTTGTCCACTTATGTAGATTCTAACAGCCAGATATTGTGATGTAAAAATATTCTCTACTCTGATTACGGTTATTTTACTACAGGCTTTCTGTAGTATATAATTTAGAATTTCCCTAGTGCAAGCTCATGCACAGTGTAGCTACTTTCTCTATTCCATTCATAAAGAAGATGTGCATTAATATCTTCAGCTACCAAATGAGTGCCTTCAGCATTGTCACCCAATGCTCTTGAAGAAGAAAGCAACAAACTCTGAATGTGCTATAAGATAAATGTGAAAGGAAAATATGTTATTTTCTATCATTCAGATGACCAACACAGATTCCAGATTTTTCCTATTTTATCTTCTATTTTTGTTTTCTTTCTATTCTGCCTTCTAAGAAATCCTATGGCACTTACTCATTTCCCTTTTGTGTAAACAGAACTTCCTATTACTTTCAAACCATTACTGTTATACTGTACTCTAACTTCCAAAGAAGTCTGTTAGATTAGGATCAACTATGACACACCATGTATTCCAAAACAAAATGAAACATGCACAGGACAATTCATGCTGTAATTAAAACCATCAAAAATGGTAAAAGATTTTCTATGTAAAGAATGATGTTTCTACCACAACATCACAAAAAATAGTGATTTATTTCACAGCTTTATTTTTAGCATTTAAATTATGTTTAACTGATTGCGGCTTCTGGAAGCATGTGGTAGATATACCAGGAAGGAAGGAAATTGGGGTTAAGTGCAGAAAGACATTAAAGCCAGGAAACCATTGCCAGGATTCATAAGCATGTTTGGCAGTCTTGTAGCTCAGGTCCATGAAAAAATATTAATATTAGAGCTCTATGCAATTCATGAGAACTATGTCTATCAGTGTTTACATGCAATACACAGCTGCATATGTGGAACAGTCTAGGTATTCAGAATATATGTACCAAAAGAACAGCAGCCATGCCCATGATTCATAAAGTGCAGAAGGACAAGATATATGCCTCCAGCTCCCCACAAGATGACTGTTTCCTGTTTCATTTGATAAGGAGCCTTTGCTGTCCGCTGCTTGTCCAGATTTTTTGAGTTAAGAGTTGAGTACTATGGCGAGAAGTGAGAACAGAATTTGTATTCCCCCATTATTGGCTTTGTTGTTTGTCCGGGTGTTTTTTTTGTACTAAAATGTTGAGAGCTATGGTGAGTGAGAAGTGAGAACTGAATTTGTCTTCCCCCATTATTGGCTTTGTCCAGGTTTTTGTGCTAAGAGAGCTATGGTGAGAAGTGAGAGCTGAAGTCACTAAATGATAGCCATTAAGTTTCAGTCTTCCTATTTTTCAGGAAACTGCTGATTTGGCATAGTGGTATGTTGCTCTGACTGTAGTGCATAGGGCCCTGAGTTCAAGCCTTGCCAGTGAAATGCATGGTGATAACATAACATTTTATTCTAGCAACTTTCCAAAATTATGCAAGCAATGTTTAAAATGAGTCCCTGTTTTTTGACCTTTTGCCCCCCCCCAAAAAAAAAAAACTGAAATTGAAAATAAGTGCAAGAAGCTGTGCAAGATATGGCTTACACTACTGTCATTCTATTTATAGTGTGGGTGTGGACATAGACCTTTATGATTGTAATGTTCTGAATTGAGCAGTTTTGTCATTATTGGTTCATGCATTTTGTTTTATTGCCTACAGTACAGCCTACTGGAAAAAAATGTTCAAATAATACATTTAAAATGTGCTCTGTCTTACAAGTGTACTGTATTATACAAGGAATATAACTTAATAAAGTCAGGAAGGTGTATCAAAGAAAAAAACACATCATGTATGTTTCTTGTTGTGTGTGTGCAAGGGGCTATTGGCCAATGATTTGAAAACAGCCCAAAGGTAATCTTTATCTACCACTGACCAGATGCATTTTCTTTGGATGTGGTGTGGGTTTCAATCCTATTTCAATGAATGTGAGTTTCAAGGGCAGAGAAGTTTTAATGCCAAGTCTGTTTTCATGGTGAGACAGTATTGCATTGTTTAGCAGATATCTATTAGTGTTTGTGCATTGTTGTGCTGCAAAATGTAAAAATAAAATCTAAATAATCATTGTAGAAGTAAAGCAGTATGCACACATTAGTGTTTATGGTAAATGGGGCAAAATAGCCAGGTAATAGGGCACTGGAATGGCTGCAGGGGGACTCTGATGCCATATTTTGGTTGTCTGTTCTTGCATTTGAAATTTGGTATCCCACAATTCCATCACAGTGGATGGGGTTACGTCTTTATATATGCAAATTATATGTTAATCAGTGTGCAGATTTGTATCTGTTTCTCATGGGCCTTGTTCAGATTTTTGATGTTGCCAGGTTCAGAGGTATGGTCTTCATATTAAGCCTGGTCTTATTATCTTTGGAGACAGTAACTTGAGTAGTATATAAAATCAGATGGTTAATCTGGCCTGTTTTTGGTTAAAAAAAACAGTTGAATAATCAAAAATAGAATATGACTACTATTGGAGTGTAACACTGTGAGCTATACAAGAGATATGAATCAGCAGTTATTCATAACAATTGGCTAACCACAAGTGGAATGTATGATGGCAATTGTAGTCTGCTCCACTTACAAGATATGTAACTACTGTGGGAGTAAGACTAGAGAAGAAAAACATCCTGCACTTGGGTGTAGTGTCTCTCAGGCAAATTGCTGTGTCACAAAAATATATAATGATTCTTGTTCAGGGCCCCCTGAGAGAGCAAGGTCCTTTTGGGACCAGTAGGTCCAATTGGCTTAAGGTTAGCGCTTCTCATTTTCCACAAAGTGCATGAAGTCTAGCAAGTAACTCAAGTTGTCTGTCCACCACCTCCGACACATGAAGCTAATCTATCCCTCCTTCAGCATCTATTCCAGCTCATCTTCTGTTCTAACTGATAAATCTTTTATACATATCTTTTCTTCAACATTGATTTATGAGATATACCTTTAATTGCCAGAGTCATCCAACTCCTTCAGATTCCTGGATAGCAAAGTTACTGTTTCTTCCCTATAATCTAGATGACCTTGCTTTGTTAAAATTCCAACAATCATCAAAGGGTTTCCTCCATTTTGCCTCATCACCTTATAGTATTCTATCAGGTAGCCATCTACCATAAACTATTCCTCCATTTATGATTTTAAATTGCTAAATAAACTTCATCCTGTCAGCTACATCTTCTTACCCTACCTTGTCCTCTCCATTTACCATCCTGCTTCCCCAAGGTGTTTGATATTTTCCTGTGTTTTCCTCATGCACTATCATATGTACTATGTATGGCCCTATATGGAAATTCTCAAACATATCTGCCATGCCCTACCTCTGTATAACTCCCTTATCTGATTCATCTACAAGCATTGTCACTGCTGTCCTCTCTGCACTTCTTTCAATGTTCCTAACAATAACTTTTTTACCGATCCCATTCCTCTCAACATACTACTTTCCTTTTAACTATGTCTTCCTCTGTACTAGTTAATTTTCTACTTCACACTATGCAGTTCTCTTTAACCCAAAGCTTTTATTTTACTAACTACAGTGTTGGGTCAACTTGTCAGTGACTTACTAGTTAACATTTCAATTTTCTTACCTGTGTTTCCCTTTCATTCAGATGCAACCCCTTCTAGTCAGTAATCTGTCTAACTAATTTCAGTCCTATTCCATGAAATCAGACACTTATACTGGTTATTTTTTCCTCCATTCTAAATATTCTGACTTCATATCCACTGCTGGTCTAACTATGGCATGGTCCAAAACATTTTTCTAATCCTATATCACATCTACCAAATCTTCTGCATCACCTTATACCACACTAATAACCTATCTAATTTACTAGCCTAAAACTCTGTCCATTCTACTAAGAGTAAGAAATCCCAAAGCCCTCCACCACTCATAATATTCTACTTTCCAAAATAAATCTCCTTCTGTGGATGAGAACATTAGCACCTAACAAAATAATCCTCAGCTAAGACAATCCTTCCTTGAACTGTGCAATAAGGTCAAAAAGCAAATAAAATTAGACAAATCCCTCTACTATCACTCTACCTTAAACTCTTCCCACCAAAATCCTAAGCAATTCTGTTCCAAAATTAATTCTATCCTCCACCCAGGGAAGGTAGGCACCCCCTGCCATCCATCCCCCCTTCCTCCAGACGTATTGATGATTCCTTCAACAAACAGTTTACTGAAACCATACTATCCCTAAACAAACAATATTTCCCTACATTTGCCCTCACCAACTCCTAACCCAAATCCCCCCACCACAGTTTCTTCTTCTTCTCAGTACCTACCTCTTAGACTTTTGCCAAAACTTAAACCCACTAAACTTGCAGCTGACAACCTCCCTTTAGAATACCTAACATTAGCAGCTAATGCTCTAGCTTATCCTATTTCCATATTAATCAACCATTCCATATCTGAATGCTATGTTCCCTCTCTATTGAAAATATCCCACATTATTTCCCTCCACAAAGGTAGCCCTCCACAGACCTTTGCAATTACCACCCCATTGCCATCCTCTCCCCTCTATCCAAGATACTTGAAAAATGTATCAACTCCCAGGTCTCCAGCTACCTCCTAATAAACTCCTCTCCAATATCAAACATAGCTTCAGGCCATATTGTAGCACTACCACCACTTTGCTCTCCTTCATCAACACTATCCTTCTTCATAAAAATAATGGCCTCTTCTCCACTGCTGTATTTCTTGATCTATCTAATGCCTTGATGTGCTATCACACAAACTACTACTCTCTGCCCTTTCCAACCTTTCCTTTTCCCATTCAGCTACCAACTGGTTCCACAGCTATCTATATGGCCACCAGCAATCAGTTGTTTGGGATAATAACCTACCTCCTTGCCTTCCTGTTAATCTTGGTGTCCCCTAAGGTTCTATTCTCGGACCCCTACTATTCTCCCTTTTCACCAACAACCTACATACTGCCACCAAACAAGCATCTCTCATACAGTATGCAGATGACTCCACCCTCATCTGCTCTGCCTCCACTCTACCAGAACTCCAGCAAATCACTCAGGAATCATTCTCATCTGTTGAAAGCTGGCTATCCAATGATCGGCTCCTACTCAACCCTTATAAGACCAAACTCCCCATCTTCCAACCCTCGAAATCTACCAAAAACACCCCCACTTCAGCATTCTTGCCAAAGACAATACTGCCATTTGTCCATCAGAGGGCACCAAACTACTCGATGTGGGGACTGACAGCAATCTCAGATTTGACACCCACATATCCCTCACAATAAAAAAAGTTCACAAGAAACTTGGTGCATTATATAGAAACAGCAAGTACCTCACCAAAGCAGCTAGAATCTCTATTGCCAACTCACAGCTAATCTCTACCTTACTCTATGCATCTCCCATTACAAATCTTAGACAGACAGATGTAAACAAGCTGGAAGTCCACTATAATAAAACTGCAACATTTGCCACCGGTGCTTCCTACCCCAGCCAACATTGTATCTCCCTTAAAGAACTAAACTGACTAGAACTCCCACAACTCAACCTGAATCAACTCTCCTTAACTTATAAACTTGTAAACCATCCCCTTAAAATTCCCCTCACTTCAAACTCTTCTCCAACCCTACCACTCCTCTAGATCCCTAAGCTCAAGCAACAAAAATCTACTCCATGTTAACAAAGCCAAAAACTCATCAGGAGAAGCTTTATTTTATTGTGCCATATCCAAACTCTGGAACAACCCCCCCCCCCCCGCATTACTATTCTACTTTCCTGCAATCATTTCAAGACTGCACTTAAATTGTACCTAAATATGCACTGGCTCTGTCCTTGCTCAAATCCCGACTAAAAAAAACCCACCCTCATCCTTCCTCCACTCCTACTCTTATCCTAACTTTCTATAAATTAACTAACTGCCACCAATTGCTAACCTCAGTCTTATAATGTTAGTCCACTCAGCTTAAGTTAAATAACTTATAGTCAATTTTTACTATGCAACCTTAGTTGCTTTATTGTTTACTATTATTATTATTTTATTAGATAGCTGATAGTCTTCTTCTTACTATGCAACCATAGTTGCTTTATTGTTTACAATTATTGTCTATTATTGTACAATATACAAACTGTTATGCTTGCTTAATGTCATTAGCGCTATTCTGTACTACATTTACTTGTACAATCTGTGGAGCTTTTCTCCCCTGGCATCGCAAAAGAACCTGGGTGCAGTTGGATTTCCTGGTAAACAAATGTAAATAAATAAATAAATAAATAAAATAAATAAATGTATAACTATATTTAAAGCATTCTCAACAAGACCATTTTCATGATCTACAGCCATTTCTTTAATACCCAATGAAACCTTCCCAAGACTCACCATCATTCTTATGTTGCACAATCAGCCGAGTATAGTCATGCCCAACAGCTCTTCACTCATTCCAATTTACTGCCATGGGTGAGGAGGTAGTTACTCTTCTTAATGTGTCAGGGTATTGTTCACCTGTATGTGTAACCCTTAATATAATCAGTTATGACTGGCTTACCTTTAATGCAGTTATTCTGATTTAACAACACATGACATTGCAATCGATAGTAATACTGTATGCAGAGTTAAATTATGGAAAACCCATGAGTTTTGAAATGTAGCATGGTCCACAAAGGACTGCTAAGTTGGAATAATATGGTGAGAATGCTTCCTTGTGAGTGGTACTCTTTCCTTGGACTCCAGCTATCAAAGAATGATACCACAGTATAAAGAAAAAATTATCAATTTCAACAATTGGATAAGCTTCTGGTGTCATTCAAAGGGGATACAGTGTCTCAGCCTGGGATGACATGCTCGACAAGCCACGCTGCTTCGCTAGAGATGGCTTGCACAAGTCACCCTTAAGCTTTCGAATACTGGCCAAGGCTCTTGCCACCCACATAGTGCCTTTTTTATGCAAAGCTCAAAAGACAAACCCACTGCCGTAAACAGCACAAGTAACAAAAAACTGAGGGTAATGCTACTCAATGCCAGAAGTCTAAACCTCAAAATGCATGCACTCAAGGTACTCCTCAGTATGGAGAAAATTGTGCAGTAACAGAAACCTGGTTTAATGCTCCAGAGAGCACCCCAGCACTACCAGGCTACAACTCATACCATACATTTCGGCCACAAAATTCAGACCGAAATACAAAAGGCAGGGGCATATCCATATTCATCAAGGATACCCACACCTCCAGGTTAGTGGCACAGCACAATGCTTCAGAGATCACCCACGTGCCACTAACAATGAGCAAAACTACAATTCAAATTGTAGCTCACTACAGATCACCCACCATCTCCCAGGACCCCCATTCCACATTTCTGGAAACACTGGGAAACATAAAGGACCTACCAAACATCCTGATATTGGGCGATTTTAATTACCTAAACATTAACTGGGAGAACTACTCAAGTACTAACTCCCTTGACCAACATTTCCTAGAATTTATAAACTCAAATGCCCTGGATCAACTGGTCAACACCTCCACCAGAGGTGACAACATATTGGATCTGGTCATCACCAACTACATGCGACCAGTGTTCCACACCGGAGGTCAACCCCTCGCTGGTTAGATCTGACCATAAACTAATCACTCTGGGTATTCACATTCCGCCCCCATCCCCCAATCAAAGAAAGCCCAGTGAAAAACTTTTCAAAAGCAAACTCCATGTTACTTAAGACCGAGGTGGAAAGTTTCAAAGCCCACATGCTAAAGGATACTGCTACCAAGCTGCAAAATCCTTTACTAATGCACTCTATGGATGCATGGATCATTCTATCCCAAGCAAAACCAAGACTCACTCCTCCAAGAAAAGGAAACCAGTCTGGTGGACCCCTGCCATAAACAAGCTATACAATAGAAGGAGGAAACTAGTACAAAAAAGAGTAAAATCCCAAGAAGGAAAGACATCCCTGATCAGTATCAGCAAGAAACTATGATCCTTCATAAAATCATCCAAGGCTAGCTTCGAAAGAAAAATTGCCAAGGACTCCAAGGATAACCACAAGGCATTCTTTAGCTATGTCAAGAATCTAAGTGGCAATTCTCAGATCTGCTCGGAGTTAGTGCAGAATGGCACAAAACACACTGAACCAACCGATATCGTCAACATCCTGGCAGACAGTTTCAGTGCAAATCTCACCCCCCCTCTCACCCACAAAAGGGCCCATAACCATACAGGAAGAATGTAGTGCCCCTGAAATCACAGACACTCAGGTTAAAACAGCCCTCTCCAAAGCCAAAAACACAGCATCAATGGGACCAGACAGTGTCCCAGGATGCATCCTACACAAGCTCAAAGATGAACTAACCCCTCACCTAAACACACTGTTCAAACTCAACCTCCCCACAGGCTATGTGCCCATAGAGGGGTGCACAGCAACGGTTATTCCGCTCCACAAAGTTGGAGCCACAACAGTCCCTGGAAACTATCACCCTATAAGCCTGACTAGCTTGGTCTGCAAGGCTATGGAGTGCATCATTATGGATCTCATTAACAGAGACATTGGGAACCTCCAAACACTGGACCCAACTCAGTTTGGCTTTGTTAAGGGCAGATCATGCCTCCTAAACCTGGTGGACTTCTTTGAGACAGTTGCCAAGGTTATAGGCAATGGAAAGGTGGTCCACGCAGCCTACCTAGATCTCGCAAAGGCCTTCGGCACCATTCCCCATTCTGGTATTATAGACAAGCTCACCAGCCTTAACATAAACCCCTATGTCATGAGATGGGTTGCCAACTGGCTCATGGACAGAACCCACATGGTAAGAGTTGCAGGAGCTAAGTCTGACTCTAAACTGGTTACAAGTGGCATTCCCCAAGGCTCAGTCCTAGGACACCTCCTGTTCGGCATATATTTCTCAGAGGTACAGGCAAGCACAGGAGGTCTATTGCTGACCAAGTTCACAGATGACTGCAAACTAGGGGCTATAATTGACTCTCCAACTGACACAGACATCCTCCAAAAGGGTCTCACTGAGACAGATACCAGGTGTTAAAACCATGGCCTCAAGCTAAATGCCAAAAAGTTCATAGTCATCCACTTTGGAAAAAAACTAAGAACCCACAAACTACCTCATAGGTGGTAGTCCCCTAAATACAGAAGACATAATAAGGGATCTGGGGACCCAAGTAGATAGTGATCTCTCCTTTGATAATCACATTGCCAAAGTGGCTAGAAAATCTTTCTATGTGGCTCACCTAATCACAAAAGGGTTTGCATCCAGACTAAAAGAGGTTATTGCACCCCTCTACACATCACTCATCAGACACATCATAGAGTACAATGCCCCATTTAGGATGTACCTTACAAGACACCTGCAACAGCTGGAAAGACCAGAGAAGTACCTCAACAAGAGGATCAATGGCCTCAAAGAGATGCCCTATGCAGCTCGACTGAAGAAACTCCAGCTGTATTCGGTTGCATACCACCTACTCAGAGGTGATCTATGCCTGACATACAAGGCCATGGTCCAACCCAGAATTGATGGACTTGCTCCACCTAAAGAAACCATATCCAGCCACATGCTCTAGGGATCTAAACCTCACCAAAACAATAAATAGGACATGCTGGATGGATAGATTCTTGTCCTGGAGACTTCCCATGCTCTGGAACAAGATTCCAATCTGCTTTAGGCAGAGCTCCTCATTAACACTCTTCAAGAGAAACCTTGACAAGTGAATGGGAAACAGAAAGTTTACCCCAGGGATCACTTCAATGGCTCTGCTGGACAGAGGCACAGGGAACTAATCTAAGGGGGTGGCAAAAGCCAACACATTCCGGCTAGGCTTATAAATGCTTTCGGGCAGATAGATTCATAGGTAGGTACTAGGCTAAGTTTCACATGTTCAGCCTATACTTCTTCATTTTTTAATGCCTAAAGTATTATTTTCTTTTATTTTTGGGATAACTATATTTTCATATACTGGCAAGTTGCTTGTTATACTCAAAATCATTACAAAAGCTAATATGGAAAGAGCTCTCACACTCTTTGTATTGCTATCTTAGACACTTCTTTTTTGAGTAAGATTGTTCTGATGAGGTAAACCATCTGACAAAAATAATTTAAAATATTTTTATACTGACCATTACATTAGTTTTGGATTCATTGTTTTGACTTTGTGCACTCATTTGACCTTTGCTACTTTTCATTAAGCTATATTCTTAACAGCAATCAGTTCTCCACTGTTACTGATTAGTAATATTTATCTTCATGAGTGACAAGCAATGTTGCTGTGTTTTTACTTTTTCTATTATAATAATACTAGAACAAGTTTCACTATACATGCACATAGGGCCAGATTCACAAAAGCTCTGTGTAAGACTTAATATGTCTTACTCGGAGGCTGCAGTTGAACGATATGACATCAGCGTGCCATGAATATTCATGAGGGCACGCTGACTCATCCGTAACTCTTACACAGACTGAGTAGGCAAGCAGGAGGCGTGTCAGACTGCCAAGCAGTCTAAAAGTCCATGCCCCTGCAAGGTTTTAAAAATCATAATGTCAACAGACAAGAGCGAGTCCTCTCAAATGTACTTGCACCCAACACCACACTCACTGACACTGTAAACCCCCATCAGAGTTATAAAACGGAAAAAAAAAATATTTTTTAAATCCACGATATAGTTGCCCGTATTTGCGCTTGTTTGCGTGGGTGTGCCCATTGCTTAACCACAGTTAGCAATTGTGACATTGAAGAGCATATAAGAACTACTTATGCAAAGTAATCCAAATAGCAATAGTGTAATGGTAGAGCGTATGCACAAAGAGAAGGCATTCACGGTTCAAATCCCACCGCTCCCCTTCTTATTTATGTTTTAAATCAGTATTTGAAATAATACCAGACAAATATGATTACAATTTTATTAAAAGCAGTGACATGGCCAATGTATCAGTGAACAAAATATATATTTTGAAAAAACCCAGATATATAATAGCCTGCCATTAAGCAACGTTTTACACAGCTAAACACAGGTGCCCATAGTTTAATAGCGCTATACCCATCTAAATAGAGGTGCCCATAGTTTAATAGCGCTTTATCCAGCTAAACAGAGTTGCCCATAGTTTAATAGCGCTTCACCCAGCTAAACAGAGTTGCCCATAGTGTAATAGCGCTTTACCCAGTGCAATAGAGTTGCCTAACGTTTAAAACCGCTTTACCCAGCGCAATGTGTTTGCGCGAACATGCTCGCCGCACCAACCAGGGCACCGTAGGGCACAGGGGATCAACGTAGAGCTAAGTTGCTTAAATGCAGCCACACCCCCTAGCCTGTCTAGACAGTATTAAAATAAAAGAATGACAAGGTTTGAACCCAGAACCCTTTGCATCATAATCAAAGTATGGAATAACTAAGCCATGACAACATAGGGGAAACAGCCACTATTAACATACATAAACTTAGGAATTGTAGTTTAACCATTACTAAGCAGGTCTGCAGTCAGCCGAGAATTTTACAAAATGGCCAATCACAAAAAAGTGTGGGAAATGTGGCATATTTAAGCCCCACAGGCGGGAATACACACCATAACTGATTGTAGCTCACATCTGCAGTCAGAATGTCTGGTGTTGGAGAGGGGGTGCACTTCCGAGCGCAGAGATGGGGCACCGAGGAGTCCAAATACATAGTTTGTCTCCTAGTCCACCGTCATGAGGCAAGACTCCTGCAGGGCCAGTTCCAAGGGATGGAGTACAAGGCAGGGGCTTTGAACTGGTTAGCTCGTGACCTCACCAGTGCCACAGGCATTCCCCGGACTGGTGAGCAGGTCCGTCACCACCATGCGGACCTGAAGAGATGAAAGGAGGACCACCTGAACCAGTGGATACAGGAGGCCTGTGGGATGCGGGATGCCCCACAACTGAGTATGTAGCCATGGAATGCAGTATGTAAGGATTAAAAATGGAGTATGTATAATGGATAGGAATGTCTCAATATCCCTTCATTTACTTTACAGCTGCAGGTGACCATGTTACAAATCAGCTAGCCTATGCTGATAGGCTGCTAAGGCTGCGCCGCCAGGCAGGTTAGTGATTATTCTGCATGTATTGTTATATAAAATATGGGCGAGAGCATGAAAGAAAGTGCTGTAGTCCAATAATACAGCCATAAAATGGACTGAATAAGTTCTCTGCATGTACTGTCAGATAAAAACGTTAGAGAGGCAGAAAAAGAGTGTAGTAACCCATTAAGAAAGGTAGCAAATGTCTGGAATAATATCTCTGCAGGGACTGTCATATAAAATAATATGTGAGTGAGCCTGAAAAAAGAGTGTGCTAACCTATTAATAAAGGTATAATATGTCGTGAACATGTCTGACATATATACCGTTAAAACAAATAAAGGAGTGAGCCTGTGGAAAACTGTGTAATGTCATTAATAAAGGTCTAAAACCCAGAGTGTGTCTGTTTCCCTTAGTATGAAATGTTGTTGTACCCTTGTATTATACAAATAGTAATGTGTTAGAAAGTGCTGGCAACCCAGAGTTCTGCAGTCCCATCTAAAGTGGGTGATGGGAGTGCCAGTAGCTGTGAAGTAAATATACAGTCCTCAACAGTCAGTTACTGGCTGGCATGCATAAGTAAATCTGGCACACGAGTAGCATGCAAATATGTTCCCCAGAAATGTAAGTGTGCTTCAATAAATGCAGGGTTCTGTACAATTAGAAGTGAAAATGTCATGTGAAAACATCCAGATATGTAGATAAAGAAATATAAATGCAACCATGAAATATGTAGCAGTAACATCTGCATCCTGGACAGTTAGTATGTGAGATATATGTCAAGTATAGATTGAACTAGCCATACCCGCTACACAAGCTAATGCATGGTGGCAAGTGTAATAATACCTGTAGGGAATATACACCTGCAGTCACTAGGAATGTAGTGTAGAGTAAAAGTGTTTATAAGATGTTAATGGAGGTTTTTTTCTACACCCTACTGTTTGTGCATCCCATGAAATTCTGCACCTCAATGGGTATGTGTAATCTTAAATATTTGTTGGGATATATGTCCTATTGTTCCATAAATATATGCACTCATGTTGATGCATGTGCCCTGTTCAAACACCACGTTCATGGTGGCCTGTTGCTACCAATCATCCCTGCATGCAGTTGGAATAACCACTGTTGTTCAATATATGCATGTGTTATGTTTGCTGTTCAACTGTTGGAACTGTGGTGTGTTGGGTTAATGGGAATATTACTGCATGCTGTTACAACTAATCTGGAATGCTGTTGTTTATGTTGTAATGAAACACACCGAATCACAGAACGTATATGGGAAGGCCGGTCCCAGCGGACCCACCTGTCCCTCCTCAGTTGGCGAGTGCACCTGGCACCAGTGGCTCTGGTGCCCAGCCCGGACTCCCCTCCTCCGTTCATCCTGTGCCACCTTCAGGTGGAAGCGCTGCAGGGGATGGGGATCTTCCCCCCCGTGCAAGCATGGGTGGAGAAGGGACACCCATCACCCTTCTAAGGGTACGGGCTGTGGTGCGTAGGGAAATACAGCGTTCAGTCGCTGATCCCCTATGCCAGCTTGAGGCGAGAGTGGCACATCTCATGGGTGAGCCTTCCCGTCCTACTCAGCCCCCAGCACAGCCACCCCCGGAGCTGTGAAGGTGCAGTGGTGACTGCCCATGGGTGGGGATCTCAGTTCCACTGTTACCATCTGTGGGCTCATGGGCTTGCGATTCACAAACAACCTTCCCCGTCAATTGTGTTCACCCACTCCATGTGCCAAATTCTGCCCCTGTATGCATCTTGTTTGTCTTGTCTGTTTACCTCCCCAACCTACCTCCCCAAATATACCTATTTCCCCTACCTCACTTACCACTCTCACCTGAAAAAAAAAAAAAAAAAAAAAAAGGGCAATCTGTACCCGAAAAAAAATTACGCCCCATACATAGCTTCCCATTTTGCATACATGTCCATAGGACATGTACACCGATAATTCTAATTGACAGTGCAACAAACTATGTTGTCCTCACCCCTCTCTCAGGGGTGGAAGGTCTCAAAACTCACTCCAAATTTTCAACATATGCACAGCTGTTGCTGTTAAAGAATTGGGCAGCTATGGGCCTTCCCTACACCGTTCCTGCACATCCTGAGCTTGTTTTCCTACTGTCTGTCCCTCTGTGACCCCTTTTTTCACCACTTTCCTATCTCCCCATTTTCTTTTCTTTAAAAGAAATTAGCGCAGGGGTTAGCGGGAGTAAGCACTTTTAAGCAGTAGTTAGCGGGGATGCACAAGTGTGAGCTTGTGTGCGCTTAGCTAAGCATTGCTAAGCATTGTGCAAACCCGCGCCAACCCACTTAAAACTGCTTAAAAGTGCCTTAGTCACTCTGTATGACAAGGCCCTTGTATTGCTCAGCAGCAAAATAAAAATGCCCTTGTCAGTCTCGAACCCGGGACCTTCGACTCACCAGTCTGCATGAAGTACCACTAAACCACAGCTGATATACAATAGCTTAGTGCTGAAAGCAATTTATCATGCATTACCATGAGTGAATGTAAAGGGAAAATAGGAATGGCATAACACAAATCTTGTTCTGTGGGCTTTAACCAGCAGGTGTTGTTGAATTGCATGACATGACTGAGAAAAGAGAATCAGCCATGCTAGTAGGGAATAAGGTTACAGTAGCAGCTTACAAACCCCACACAGTATCAGAGCAGGATACACACTGGCATATTTGCATAGGTCACAGGCCAGACCTCCCAACAGTGACTGCTCTACAGTGGTGACTCTGATTTGTAAATAAATGTTAGCTGTGTCCCTCTGATCCCTGTGAAATGTACTAAGAGTAGGCAGAAAGGTGTTGAATCTCACTTAATAACAAATGTCAATAAGTGAGAGTAGACACCGCTTGCACATCAGAAAAGGTGTAGTAATAGAAATGCTCTGAATCACCCAAAGTCAAAACTGCAAAATGTCTGAACTATATGACAGGTGTATCCCAGTTATATGTACCTTTCCCTGAGGCTGTTCAAATATATACGTGAGAGTATCTGAGGCCTGGAAGAGTCAGAAACACACAGGCATATCAGCTTGTCTGCTGTTGCACACTCTGTAAATAGCTGTAGAATGAATCCCACAAGCATGCCCTTATGTAGAAGTACAACACAGAAATAGCAAAGGATGTAGCCATGTACTGCTAGCAACCACCATTGACAATGTCATTTTTCAGGTGCTGAAAAGACTGCTGTGGTGCACAGTCAAAGAATACTAGGCTGACCTCTGTCTACCATCTGGATATGTCTACAGGTGGGAGCTACTCAGACAGACTACAAGCCTTCATAGACTTACAGGTACGCAGCAACTCTGCATGTTCAGTAAGATAAACATCACACAATAATAAATAATGCATACTGCAGTTCTGCACCCCAACCCAAAGGTAATATATACCCGTATAGTCAGGCACAACCAAGGGTGTAGGTAGGCATACACAGTACAGAAATATGTCCAGTCGTCCTGAGCAAACTGTGCTAATGCCAACACAAACCACAAACTGTTCAGATGTGAGTAACATACTAATGACAGTATAGCGGTTCACAAACAGTGCATGTGCCTAATATTCATAACTGGTAGCACAACATACTTAGATGTCCTCACCACTCTCTGAGGGGTGGAAGGTTTCAAATATCCCACCTAATGTATTGCATATGCACAGCTGTTGCTAGCAAAGAAATGGGCAGCTATGGACCTTCTCCACACCCATCATGTACATCCCAAGCTAGTTTCCCTACTGTCCTCCCCTCTTTGAGCACCCTTTATCACCACATTCCTATCTCCCCATTTACTTTTCTGTCAAAGACATGAGCGCGGGGCTTAGCGGTAGTGAGCACTTGTAAACAGTAGTAAGCGGGTTTGCACCAGTGTGCGCATGTGTGCGCCTAGCTTAGCATTGCTAAGATATGATAAGCTACACAAAGCTTAGCTTACTATTGCTAACATAAAATAAGCTAAGCTAAGCTTAGCTTAGTATTGCTAAAATACAATAAGCTAAGCTAAGCGTTGCTTAGCATTGCTAAGCGTTGCACAAACCCAGATCAACTCACTCACAACTGCTTAAAAGTGCCTTTGTCACTCTGTATGACAAGGCCCTTGTATTGCTCAGCAGCAAAATAAAATACCCTTGTCAGTCTCAAACCCCACAACTTGGAGTCACCAGTCTGCAGAAAGTACCACTAACCCACAGCAGATATACAATAACTTGGTGTTGAAAGAAATATAACATACATTACAAGGAGTGCGTGTAAAGGGAAAATAGGAAAGACATAGAAATACATTGCAATAAAGAAATATAACATGCATTACAAGGAGTGAATGTAAATGGAAAATAGGAAAGCCATAGGAATACATTGAAATAAAGAAATATGACATGCATTACAAGGAGTGAATGTAAAGGGAAAATAGGAAAGCCATAGGAATACATTGCAATAACTACTGTTGTATGCCAGTTAATTCCCTAATTCCAAAAGAAAGTACATACTCCCATGTATCCAGTGTTAGCATTAGGAGGTGTGAGTAAACTTACACACTGAGAAGAGTGTACTGGAAGAAGCAACAGTCTGGTTTCAGTACAACATGCATTTCACTGGCTACAACCCAGCTTCAGATATGAGACATATAGCAACCTTCTGACTGACACAACAGTGTCCATAGCAAACAATCATGGTCCCCACCTTGCAAAACCGAAAGGCATATGCCTACCTAACCTATCATTTTATAGCAGTGTCCTGAAATCACAGTGAGAACTGCAATTACCACACAGCAGGCTGCATGCAATCACTAAATGGTGGGCACCAATTGGTGCAGAGGCCATCACATGCACATGTGCAGATACCTACAAAAGCAGCCTGTACTTGTTGTCTACACATGCAATAATATCATTGCAGCAACTGGAGAGAGAGAGAGAGAGAGAGAGAGAGAGAGAGACAGACAGACAGACAAACAAACAAACAAACAGAGGCAGTTGGAGACCAACCCAATAAATAGCAACAAACAGAGGCAGTTGGAGACACCAACCCAAAAAAAAAAAACAGAGGCGGTAGGAGAAACCAACCAAAACAAAAGAAAAACAACAAACAGAGGCAGTGGAAGACACCAACCTAAACAAATGAAAAAAAAAAACATCAACAGGTACAACAGACTGAGGTGAGAAATACAAAGGTAAGGTATGTAACACAGATGTATTTTCTGGCATCCGAATGATGTGTCTGAAGGGAACTCTACATTCTGTGAACACTCCTTATGTGGTAGCAGTCCGTATCTATATGTATATGCAGATGTGCATAGGGCAAGGGACATACTGCAACTGTTAGTGAAGGCTGGACATATATATGTATTTGAAGGTTGCTATGTGCACCTATCTATGTAGGTTGTAGTGTGTGGCATTGAAAACAGGAAGCAGTGCAGGTATATGTCATGTGGTGGTTAAATGCTGTGGGACTGAGTTACAGCCAGTGAGGTCTGCTACGGCTATATGGCCTGAGGACAGTGAAATGCATTCTGCACAACACTGTGCAATATTATTACATAATTGTATGTCTCACAACTGTTCCATAATTGATATTCCCACCAAGAAAGGTGGGCAGTATATGTGCATATATGTGCATGTATATGTACAGCAGTGGCTGTTTACAAGTATGTGTGTATATATGTATGTATATATATATATATATATATATATATATATATATATATATATATATATATACACATATATATATATATATATATATATATATATATATATATATATATATATATATATATATATATATATATATATATATATATCTATATATATATTCATATATATATATATATATATATATATATATATATATATATATATATACACATATAGATATATATATATACATATATAGATATGTAGATATATAGATATATGCATATATATATATATATATATATATATATATATATATATATATATGCATATATAGAGATATATAAAGATATATAGATATATAGATATATGCAGATATATATGGATAACTATGGATATATATAGAGTGATATATAAATATATATGTATGTACATATTCATATATATATAATACTGTATAATGTTAAGTGTGCCACATGACTTGCTCACACATATCGTTTACTTGTCTTCCAGGCTTATGGCTCATCACAGGAATCCCTGCTACACAGCCGCAGAGGAACAGAAAATCTACCACAGCCTGATTCAGCACTATACCCTGCTGTTTTCCAGGGCCAGCCAGCACCAGCAGCAGCAGTGTGCTGCACTGTGGCAAGAACTTGTTCGTCGGGTAAATGACATAGGCATGCATAACTGGACATATGAGCAGGTACTCCATCACTGCAGTGATTTAATTAGACATGTCCGGCGGCGTGCATCTGATATCCACAGACAACAGCTTGCCACAGGTCATGCGGTGGCCATATATCCCCGCCCCTCACCAGAGTGGAGGAACTGTTGCTAAGTGTGGTGGCTCCTGGCGTACAGCAGCAACAACATCACACACGTGTCATCATGGAGGCCGGAGCCACCCATCATAGTGACATGGAGCGTGCAGGTAACATGCCCTAGCTGTAGACTACTGTTACCTGTATTGTTAGATTATGTGTGAGATGTGTACTGTGTTTAGTAGTTGTGCTGCCTATTGTGTGCAATACTGATAATTTGAATAGTATCTGTACACCTATGCCTGTTGTTCTACTGTAGTTTAGCACACTCACAGTAGCAATGCTACAGTTGCGGCCACTGACAAACTGTGTCATATTCTTGCAGGTCCCTCTGGTGTGACAACAGGGCAGACATTACATGCTGGTGGGTGTGTTAACACTTTAAACTTGGTATTGAACTGTGCATGTCATAGGTGAGGTGTAGGCCATGGGCAAATAACACACCTACACATAATGCATACTGTGCCTGTTTGCTGTGAGACGTGAAACATCTCAGTAATGTCAGCAGCTGCCTCAATCACATGCAATGCACAGAGCATCAGACACAAGTGTGGCAAAACTGTACTGCACATTGGATAGGCATAGTTGACACACATGTACACAACATAACACATTTGTCATACGCAGTACACCTCAACATGCTACACATAGTGTAACTGGACACCCGCTGCCAGGTCACACTTCAGTATCCCACATGTCATCCACACACCACACATAATATACCTGAGGGGTAGGGGCCTAGCATGGGGCTGTGCAACACTCCTCAACACATAACACAGTCATGTTAGGCAATGCTCCCTATTGGGCACCTCACACACCCTTGTGCAACATGGCTGTGTAATTGTGAACTTAGCCACGGAACTGCGGTTCAGGTACAGTATGCTAGGCAGTGGTCTAGCACACTTTAGTGGCCTTGAGTGACCACATGATGCATGATGATGATGATGGCTAATGGTGCTACACCCCATACTGTTACAATGGCCATGTCCAGGATTGGTATCCCATCATGTATACATGCACCACTCATCCCGTGTGTCTACATAGCTTGCATGTGCTACACCTGTGTCCACAATTATCTGCTACAGACACAGACACTGCAATCAGACATGGAAATCCATTTGACACACGGATAACACATGCAACCATGGTATGTATACCTGTGTGTGATGGTGCACAGGACATTGCAGAACTTATAATACTTGCACAGAAATGTTGTGTCCTTGTACACATTGTGTTCCATGGTATAGGCAATCACTGAACATGTACACACATGCACCACAGCCATGTGCACTGTCATTACCTATGGCTGTCTACATTCACACTGCATGGACTTGATCAAGACTTATTCTACATGCTGACACGTGTGACATGACTGTTTGCCTTGTGATACTGTCACCCACCTTCAACCAGTATTGAGTATGATTTGGATTTCTGTTGTGTGTGTGTATCTGCTGTAGTGAGAAGTGTGCATGTGTTCCTGTGTGCATGTGTTCTTGTGTTCCTGTGTGCATGTGTTCATGTGTGCATGTGTTCATGTGTGCATGTGTGCATGTGCAGACCATAACGTATGTTTCCTGTCTTCCCCTCGCAGCAGCCATAGCCATAGACCCAGAGCGGTACCACATAGGTGGACGTCCAGGGGTTCTCGGGGGAGCACCATTGGACATATTGCCCCTGGCAGGCATGCCCTCACAGGTCTTATGATGACCACTATGTTCTGGGATGTAATGTAGGCTCAGGCACGTTTGGAACGGTACACCAGGCAGGGACTTAGGGCACAGAGGGCACATTACACTGCTATCGATGACAGCATCTGTGATCTTGCCGGTGCCATCCGGACATACACCGAGGTCATTGATAGACATTGGGGGGAGACAATAGATGCCCTCCACAACATGTCTTCCTCGAGCCAGGACCATGTGGGACGGTTGCGACGTTGACGTGGATGCATGCCAGCAACAGCAACAGCTGGCAATGGTTGCGGATGGCCCACAGTTCACATCTGCTCCCGTAGTGGCAGTACCAGCCCCAGCAAAGCTGGGGCTGGCCTGTCCATTGGCCGTCCCAGTAGACCACGTGCACATGGCTCTGGCCAGTCCCAGCAAGGACATGGGTCCAGTCATCATACCTCTGCCTCTGATGACAGTACCCAGTCAGGGTTGGTACCCAATACTGTCCATAGCACCCCTGCCAGGCACAGGTACTGTGTCCATGACCAGATACAGTGATCTGTGCAGCCAAGCAGGTACAGTCTGTGGCTGTCCCACAAACCACCGTATATGGCAGCCACATGGTGGAGATGTGTGCATGCAGACACACACACATTAACCAAACAACTAGGGCTCACATATACACACACACATTACATCAACATTGACACATGCTGTACTGTTGTCCCTCACACACACACACACACACACACACACACACACACACACACACACACACACACACACAGACATGTCGATTGGATGGGTCAATGCCAGGATCTGTCAAACAACAAAATGCCCTGTGCATATGATGATACCTGGGCCACCTCCTGTCATCTGCATTATCGATGGAGGGACAGGCTAATATGGTGCTGATGCTCAGGGTGACAATATAGCAGTGTAGCAATAATAGCAAGTTGTCAACAAGGAAGTGTAACTACATCCTTGTAGGTATATCTGAGCAGACATTATGCATCAAAGCTCTGTTTGTCAATGTATCATTGTTTACACCACTGTTAGGTCTGAGTATGTATTATCCACCCATGTGCCACTTGGCTGATGTGTGATGTGTTGCCAGCATGTGTTAGTGTGTGGACAGTACGTGTGTGATGTGTGCAGTACAGATTAGCAAGTGTACATCTGTGAACATGGTAGGTACACACTGTCTGGATGTACGCACATGGAACGTGTGGCATACCCTGTCGTACACATTGTTGACATCTCATTGCATCTTGCAATGGCCAGTATGCATTCTACTACAGTTATGTAATAACATGGGTAGACGTATGTATGACATGGGTTGGCACTATGCTGCGGGTTATACCGTTAATATCAAGTCAATGATTTGCAGTCTGGTAGTATACACAACCTCAACAGCATGACTATAAGCAATCACTGGATGATGTCCTGACAAATGACACACAGTAGTAGGGAACCCAGTATCAGTTGGATCCTTCCGGTGCTACACTATAACACTAACCAGTGTTGATGACCACCACCCATTACTGTGACCACACCTGTGTGTCATATAGCCCCCTTAGGTACATGCAGACACACTAGGGATGTGTCCATCCAAATCTGAGAATGCATGGATTGGCCTACAATGCATTCCCTGGATGGGACGCATATCCTACACAAGGGTATCATACAGACAGATACCTGTTGTGTGATACATGCTGTATAGCAGTATGCCGACTATGGCATAGTCATCCTCATGTACTAAACATACTATCCCGTCAGTGCCACATAGGTGGTAGCCCTCAACATGTATGTCGGGTACCATTGTGTACATACAGATCCATGTTATGTCATGTGTCCCTTGGTATCCACATATCCATAGGTATTGTGGAGTCCCAAGGTGTATCACATAAGACATTAGAGGCCTAAATGCATATCCACAAGGCAGTCATACACCTATATAGACTGTCCACTCTTGGCAGACTTTGTTGTGTATGACCATGTCTGACATATACCCCAGGCATATACCCTCACTCACACTACTCTTAAGTAACTGTCATGGGTGTGTGTGCCACAGATGACCTTGGCCACAGAACACGACAATGGACGGCCGTGTCACATACATACATATGTGACCTACGATCTGAGAAGCAGCGGCACAGCCTGTCAATGGAAATAAATGTATTCATGTAGTATGCAGGCTTCACACCTATGTACTGATTGAGGGGACATGTACACATATGCACTTACTGTTGTCATCATACTATATCATACCATAGTAAAAGCAAAACTCACACCGCGTTGACCAACAGTGACACACATGCAGTCAACATTTGTAGGATTCAAACCCCTACCTAACTATGTTATGATACTAGAAAGAAACACATTCACACAGTGCGCTATTTACTTTACTGGCTGGTTTTCCTTCTCCTGCAGTATTTGTAGGATGGTGACATCATCAGACTTTCCAAAGAGGAATGTACCTCCTTTACTGTGTTTTCCCAGTCTCCAAAAAGGGAACACCTCTCAAAGGAAACTGCACACATACAAACACCCCTCTCCCACACACACACAGTTTGCAGGATTCAAACCTCTACCTAACTATGTTATGATACTGGAAAAATACACATTAACACGGCACACTATTTGCTTTACTGGCTAGTTTCCCTTCTTCTGCTGTATTTGTAGGATGGTGACATCATCAGACTTTCCAAAGAGGAATGTACCTCTTTCAGTGTGTTTTCACAGGGCACTCCTTTCAAAGACAATTGCACACATACTCACTGTTTGTAGGATTCAAACCCCTACTTAATTATGTTATGATACTAGAGAGAGATGCACTAACATGGCACACTATTTGCTTTACTGACTGGTTTCCCATCTCCTGCAGTATTTGTAGGATGGTGACATCATCAGACTTTCCAAAGAGTAATGTACCTCTTTTAGTGTGTTTTCACAGTCTCCAAAAAGGACACTCTTTTCAAAGACAATTGCACACATACACACAACCCCCCCGACACACACACTCACTGTTTGCAGGATTTAAACTCCTACCTAACTATATCATGATACTAGAGAGTGACGCATTAACAATGCTGGTTTCTCTTCTCCAGCTGTATTTGTAGGATGGTGACATCATCAGACTTTCCAAAGAGGAATGTACCTCTTTGAGTGTGTCTTCACAGTCTCCAAAAAGGGCACTCCTTTCAAAGAAAATTGCACACATACACACACACACACACACACACACACACACACACACACACACTGCTTGCAGGATTTAAAACCCTAGTTAACTATATTATGATACTAGAGAGAAACACACTAACACAGCATGCTATTTGTTTTACTGGTTGGTTTTCCTTCTCCTGCTGTATTTGTAGGATGGTGACATCATCAGACTTTCCAAAGAGGAATGTACCTCTTTTAGTGTGTTTTCACAGTCTCCAAAAAGGGAGCTCCTTTCAAAAAGAGCTGCACACATACTCACTATTTGCAGGATTCAAACCCCTACCTAACTATGTTATGATACTAGAGAGAAATGCACTAACATGGCGTGCTAGTTGTTTACTGGCTGGTTTTCCTTCTCCTGCAGTATTTGTAGGATGGTGACATCATCAGACTTTCCAAAGAGGAATGTATCTCCTTTACTGAGTTTTCCCAGTCTCCAAAAAGGGAACACCTCTCAAAGGAAACTGCACACATAGTGACATCATCAGGCTGGATATGGTGATGTGTGTACACTCTGTTTTATGCAATTCCAGGAATGGTCCATGTGGGTCAGCAGGTGTCAATAGTTTGAACATGACCTCAGTATCCTTACCTTGTGTGATCTATCTGTGAACACATTGACATTCCGTCATATGTCAACACATATTTATGCACAGCTTCTTGGTTTTGTGGATACTACATGTGTCTGGGATGTTGATGAAGGGCTATTCAAAGTCTATGCGACACATGTGTAGATGTGTTCATTGATGTATGTCCTGGGTGGCTGCCTTGCAAACAGTCTAGCATGTTTGGGAACCATGATCCGCACATGAACATATCACAGTTGGTAGGGTTGTGTGTGTGTCAGCTTCCAATAGGTCTGTTTATGACTGCAACTATGATGGACTCCATGACCTTGCAGATCAGACCTCATAGGCGTACTGAACTTGACTTTCCATGGTGTGTTGTGCACCAACACTTGTGGGGAGTGCCATATGTAGCTGTGACACATTCAATGGTTCCACATCCTGTGTAGGTGGTGTGGCTCAGCTGACTGTTCAGGTGCATGATCTGTTTGTTCTGTAGTTTGTGCATGACACATATTGGGAATCAATGTATTCCACCTGCTGCCATGCTTTTAGAAGTGGGGGTAGCTGCTCATCCATTCTACATGTGATATCTCCTGGTATGATGATGGGGACTATTGTCAGTGGGGGATGGGTATGTACATATGGGCCTGTCTGTCATGATGTTGGCATTGACACTCAGGTACTGTTGGCCCTGACTCAGGACATATATGGGTGTACATTGATATTTATGACATAGCTGAAGGAGGTGTCATGATTCAGTCTGGACTCCTTCTCAGCTCCTCTTTACAAAACACTAACGAACATGAGCACTAATCCCTGTTATACTCTATTACACGCATAACACCCTACTGATCCTTTGTGATCAGGCTACAGAGTATGTCATGATAATATCCTGGCATGTCCAGGGGTCTGTTTTGTGTGTACTCTTCAGTCCATCTGGTGGATATTGTGATATTGACACAATGTCACATCTGCCTCATGTACACGGACAACCCTCTCCTCCTCCTGACAAACTCAGATATATGTGTGAGATGCACCTATATAGACATACAGGGAGCTGAACTCTCTCGACCCATGACTGGCACAGTCTATCAGGTGGTGAAGGTAACCACACACACCACATATCAGTTACACATATCCTCTAGCAACAGCACTCAAACCACATTAGCACACATTGACATACTCGGATGCTGTAAATGTACTCTACCTAAGCAGCAGACACCTCCAAAGTAGACACACATACACCTACTACCCTACTACAATACCCACATATCACAAAGTTCACAATGTCAGTGTGCCACACAGTCACTGCCCTTCGGGCTAAACAACACACCTAATCCACTTGTAATAGGTGACACTTATGTTCAGACACACTGACGTACCACTCACCAGCCCTGACAAGGGAATAGTCACTTTGGGCTGTCTGTTGGGTGCCAGGATCTGCTGCATAACACAGGCAGTCAGGTCACTCCAAAGCAAGTACAAGACTGGCACCATCATTGTCCATGCTGGTGTGTGTAACCTCAGACGTTACTCCCTGGACCACATGACATGATACATGGAGGTACACCTGATCATGTAGCCCAGGCCAGTATGACCCTGACCTTGTCTAGCATCCTACACCCACCAATTATGATGTCACAGTATACGGTCACACATATCACATTTAACAGTTGGCTAACAAATTTGTTTCATTCATAGGGGGTACAGCGGCTGTCAGCATGTGTTGACATGCTCAACATGCCACATAGCTTCACTATGGACAGCTTGCACCTGTCACCCTTGGACTTTGGTATGCTGGCTAAGGCTCTTGCTACCACCAGAGTGCCTTTTTTCAGCAGGGCTCAGAAGACAAACCCACCTCCATAGACATTACAGGTTAAATGAAACTAAGGGTAATGCTGCTCAACAACAGTTGTGTTAACCTCATATTGTGGCCACTCAGGACTCTCCTCAGTATGGAGGAGAGCAATATCTGTGCACTGACAGACACCTGGTTTAGGCTCGCTTATGCACACTGGCACTACCAGGTTATGTTTCATACCATGCTGTCTGACAACAAGACTTGGAACTGACAACACAACTAGGGGGCGTATCCATATACATCACAGATACACACACCTCCAGGTTAGTAGCACTGCACAAAGCATCACAGACCATACATATACAACTACCATTGTGCAATACTACCTTTCAGTTTGTTGCCTGCTACAGAACACACTCCCAAACTCAGGAACCACACTCGGCTTTTGTGGGAACTATGGAGAATTTGAAGGTCTCCATAGACACCATTATATTGTGTGACTTCATATACACACATATTGACTGGGGATACTACTCAAGCCCTGGCAACCTCACCCAACAGTCACTACAATTTGTGGACTCATATGCTTTGGCACAACCAGTCAGCACAGCCACAAGGGGGAATACATATTGGACCTGCTCATCACCAACATGGGGACTCTATGTTCTATATATATACAATATAGTCCACCAGAACAGTTGAAATATATAAAAAAAAATAATAATTACATAGTCCATCATATACAGAAAAAATTATAATGACAGTATACAATTGATTGGCAGCAATAATTATAAATAAATCCTCTACTACTATTTAGGAAAGTATATATATATATATATATATATATATATATATATATATATATATATACACATACATATATACATACACACATACATATATATATATATATATATATATATATATATATATATATATATATATATATAGATACATACATATACATAGAAATACACACATACACTTAAATATGTGAGTATATAGAGGAAAGAAAGAAAAGGAGGAAAGAAAAAACACAATATAGGACAGAAAAAATTCACAAAGCACAGTGGGAGTTAGAAGAGAAAAAAATGTTTAATCATGTTATATATAGAAGGTAGAGAAATCTCAGCAAAAAGAAGTAGATTATGGAGTAAAAAAAGAAGATGCAAGTATCAGTCTGGCTTGGAGCAGGGGCAAAGCCATTTGGTTTTAATGAAGTTTTTCAGTTTTTTCTTAAAAAGGTTGGTGGAGGTAAGTGATGTTATTTCAGTTGGAAGTTTGTTACAAGTATTGCCAACTGCATTTGAGAATAGGCAGTCCCCAGATTTATTAAAGGATTCAGTGGTGGCAACTTGTAGCTTTTTAGCAGATCTTAGGGTAGGAAGGTTTTTATAAGAATTAACTAGGCTACATAGTATGGGAGTATTTGTAGGATGATGTAAAATCTTGTGAATAAAAATGAGTTGCTGGTAAGCTAGTTGGTTTTGTACTTCCAGCCATCCTAGAAGTTTAAGATGAAGGCAATGGTGAGTACGGAAAGGGGCGCCGGTGGCAAATTTGGCTATGTTGTTGTAGGCTGTTGCTAGTTTATTTAGGTTGCTTTGGGATAGATTCGTATAGATAGGGGAGGCGTAGAGTAGGGTGGAGATGAGGTGGGTTTGGGCAATAAAGATCTTTGCTGACTCTGTAAGAAATGGTCTGATTCTGTAGAGGAATCCAAGTTTTCAATTTACTGATTTAATAGTTGAGTTAATGTATGTGTCAAAGTTGAGATGGTTATCTATTGTTACACCAAGGAGTTTTGTGGTAGTATCAGGCTATTTCTGTGCCATCGCTAGATTTCACTATGAAATTGATTGAGGGGGACTTCTGTGTGGGAGTAAATAGTAGTAATTTAGTTTTTATTGGGTTGAGGAGGAGACATCTTCAATGGAATCAATTTTCAACTACAGTAAAGACTGTTTGTGTGTTAGTATGTAATTTTGCAGGGGGGGATGCGGCACATATCAAAGTTCAATCATCTGCATATTGTATGCATGTAGTTTGGAGAAGGGAGGTTTTTAGATCATTAATGAAAATTGTGAAAAGGAGAGGTCCAAGAATGGATCCTTGAGGGACACCAAGGGTGATAGGAAGCCAAGAAGATAGATTGTTTTCCCACAGGACAGCTTGTTTTCTGTTTTCTAGGTAGGATTGGAACCGTTTTATTAGTTGATGATCAAGGGAGAGTGATTCAAGTATACTTATCAATAGTTGGTGATTAACCATGTCAGAGGCCTTTGAGAGGTCTAAGAAGAGTGCAGAAGATAGAAGGTTTGAATTCCTGTTTTTATTAATGCAGTCTGTAAAGGATAGAAGAGCTGTAGTAGTACTATGGTGTGGGCTGAAACCGTGTTGGCAGTCAACTAGTAGGTTGTTTTGTAGGAGGTACTGAAGTAATTGCCAGTGAATACATCTCTCCATAATTTTTGCAAAGGGAGAGAGAAGGGCTATTGGGCGGAAGTTTGATAATTCATTTGAGGTACCTCCCTTATGCAGAGGGATGATATAGGAGATTTTCCACATGGATGGTACATAAGATTCAGATATAGTTCTGTTTATTAGGATAGAAATAGGGTAGGCAAGTACAGCAGCTGCAATTTGCAGGAATTCAGGTGGGAGAAGGTCTGCTGATGGAGTACATGGTTTAAGTTTAAGAAGCAAGGAGTGTATTAAAGATGTTTGAATAGGTTGAAGGATTAGGGCGGCCACGGTGCAGCGCCAGTTTCTCCTCCACAGCAAAGAGGTTCTCCTTTCGAGTGCTGTCTCGGGGTGCCATGTGCTGTCGGTATGTGTTCTCGTGTGGTGTCTGGGGTTTCTCCTCGGTGCCAACCTCCCTCTCATCCCAAGACATGCTGCAGGTGGATTTGACTCTATAAGGTGCTCTAGGTTGGTGTTAGGTGTGTAGGCTGGGCTCTGTAACTCGACGCCGGCTGGCAACCTCGACACCGAAAAACTCCCACTGCCATCAATGTGCGAGGGACCCTAACCGGGAAAAGGCGAAGAAGAAGAAGAAGAAGAAAGAAGAAGAAGAAGAAAATACTGGGGTAAGTGGTAAGTTGGTTGGTGTGGGAAATTTAGTGGTGTTAATTGTAGGTAAGGTAGTTGCTAGAGACTGAACTGTTTCAGAGAAAAAGTTATTAAAGGTGTCGGCAATTTGGTCGGGAGGGGTTTGGCTTAGGTTAGAGGGGGTAGGTGTTTTGGATTGTCCTGAGTGGAGCAATTTGTTGATACCTGACCAGAACTTTTGAGGATTGTTTTGTTGGTTTTGTTGAATTTTGAGGTAGTAGTTTTTTTTTTGTCCAGGATTATGGATTTTTTAGTGGTGTTATGAATTTGTTTAAACTTTAGGTGATCTGTTGGGTCTTTAGTTTTTCTCCATTTGGACCAGAGTTTGTTTCTTAATTGTATGTTTAGCCTTGTATCCTTAGACAGCCAGGGGGCTGGTTTATTTTTTGTTCCAACAGTACAAGTGGGAGCATGGTGCTCAAGGATCTGTAAAAATGTTTTGTAAAAGTATGATACGGCTTTGTCAAGAGGTAGGTATTTTAGAGGAGACCAATTGCATGCTTTGAGTTCAGCTTGAAAATTACTCGGGTTGAAATATTTTTTGTTTCTGGTAGTTTTAAAAGCTATTGGATTATGAATGTGAGTCTTTTGTCTAGAGATGTAGGTAAGAGAATGGTCACTAATATTGTCTGGGAGTATACCTGTTTGATAAGTATGGGGGTCACTATTCACTAGTATCCAATCTAATATAGTTTGTTTTTTGCTAGGCATTGCCCAATATTACTGAACATTGACCACAGTTGTGCTAGGTGGTGTGTGCGATTTTGTCTGTATATACTACATGGTGGTAATTACTGTTTTGCACTGCTTTATATTGCTTAACACATGGCATTCATGCCTTAGGTGGTGCTGCAGGGCTGCCTATGTCGGATGCACATACTACACTCCCTGCACATGTTTGGAAGAAGGTAGTGTCAACTTAGGCATCCCTTTTACTTTATGTGCAAGTCGGAGAGGGGTATCATTTCCAGAGTTCCTACTGAGCCAGTGTATGTGCTATGCATTGCCTCTTTGCCAAGGCCAAAGCATACTTGGCACACCTCCTTCTGCCTACTGGGGCAGGCTCAGGTTGTTCCTCCTCCGAGTCATGCTCTGCCTGTGATGGCCTTGGCAATGGTGGGGGGCTGTTTGGCCCACGCCTATGCTGGTCCTGCTGCAGCTGTTTTCACAGGATCATATTATGTAGCATAGCACATACCATGACAATTTGGGTACATGTAGTTGGTGAGTACTGCAAGGCTCCACCAGATGTGTCCAGGCACCGGAACCATGACTTGAGCAGCCCAAACACATGCTCTATTACATTACGTGTTTGTGCGTGTGCCTCATTATGGCATTCCTGTTCAAGTGTGTGTGCATTTCTGATGGGTGTCATAAGCCATGGCTCCAGTGCATAGCCAGCATCCCCCACTAGGTGACCATGTGGGATGTCCCCACTGGCAAATGTCTGGTACAGCTGCGTCAAATGCCAGATATGGGAATCATGGTAGCTTCCAGGGCAGCCTGCACACACATTCAGTATTATGCCCTGGGCATCACACATGACCTGGCAGTTGATGGAGGGGAAGCTCCTGCGGTTGAAGTAGACCCTACCTCGCTCACCGGCTGGTGATTTGATGCGTATGTGTGTGCAGTCTATTGCCACCCATTACCTCTGGGTATTCCACTATTTGCTGGAAGAGATGCATATTGCTGGCCAATACCTCACAGGAATTGGGGAAATATACATGATCACCGACATGTGCTGACATGGCATCCAGGAACTGGTGTAGTACCCTGGATGCTGATGCCTGTGATATCCCCATCATATCACCAGTTGGTCTCTAGAAGGTACCTGTTGCTAATATTCTTAAGCCAACACATACCTTGGTCTCCACTGGGATGGGTTCCCCTCTGTTGGTTCTGTGTGTGAGGTGTGGCCTGCACAGCTCAACAATTTGCTGCAGGAGGTCTCTGTCCACTCTATAGCGCTCTACTATCTCCAGTTCATGTAGCCCCTGGTAGGTTAGCCTGGGCCTGTACACTCTTCTCTGTCTCCTCACTGTGGGTTGTCCAGCAGCATTTCCATTGTCACCACCCTCAGCATGTTGCATATGTCGCCTTATAACAGCAATGGCAGCCCCTAACATTTCTTTGTGTCAGTAAAGCTTTTTCAAGTTTTCACTTCTATTAGCTTACTGAAGTGTCTGTTGTGAGAAACATAATGGACCGTTGTTGGCAGAGTTTTAAGTGCTAGGCTGGGCTGGCCTAGTGTACTGCCTGTGTAATTGCCTGATTCTGATTGTTTTCACCTGCTAGCTCTGCTAGTACTCCCTGGTAGCTTCTTACTATTTGTTGTGCTTCCTTTTTCCTTTCTGTTTCCTCAAGGTGGAGTGCCGCGCACACAAGAGCAAACACATGCACAGCAGCTAACATGTGCGCACACATGCTTACACGGACTAAAACTTGCTTATTCGGGTTAAAATGCGTGCACACCAGCGCAAACGCGCTTACAACTCTTTAAACAGCCTTATAAATACTAACTCCAGCTTAAACGCGCGCCTCACGCTTACACGCACGCACTCTGTCTTACTCGGGTTTACAGGCGCGCACACGCGCACATATCCGCTCAGCAAGAAACTTTGGTGTTATCCACGTCATCCACCTTCCATTTCTTGGCTTTCCCCTAGCCTACCTGTTGACACACCTCTTTCCATGATGTCTAAATGACAGCAGACACATGCCACTCTGCTCCAATGAGCTTCACATCTTTCATACATACCCCCCTCGTGATGTCACCTATCTTCTACTCTGTTACTCCCCATAGCCTACTCCTACATTCCACTGACTGTGCTTATTTGTTATGTAAACTAGCGATTCACTATCCTAACACTCATTTACATAGGATTGCCTACTAATGCTTGGTTACATGTCTTAGACTGAGCTTACCCCCTTAGCAACCTCTACTCGGTGGCCATCTTGTCTTCAGCCTGCCATTCTCTTGCATTGTACATTACCACTTTCAATAAAATCTACATTTGTGGGTTTTAATTTTTAGAATTATGTATTTTAGAGCGCAGCCCATTTGCTTGACTCTGTGCTACTTTTAAACATCGGAAATCGGCGAAAAAAAAATTATTTTTATTTTAATTTTGCATCAGGGAACATTTCCAATGGCCGTATATTTGGCCATTGGCATGTTTCCTGCACTGGATGCAACCTTTATTTGGAGCTGTCACGGCTCCATTTTGCTATTTGCAGAACGGTACTCAGTTGTCAACTGAGTACATTTCTGCAAATAACACTGCTCTTACTCGGACAGGTTCAGGTTTCCTGAATCGCAAATCTACCTCCTTTGCATGCCTTTCGCCTGCAATTGAGGTGATTTGCATGTCCAAGCCCTGTCCGTGTAAGAGCCATTTTAGTAGCTCTCTTACACGCCCCTACAGGCTGTTCCTGAATCGCTCGTCGGACGTGATGGCTGCATGGAGTCTTACTCTACTCTTAGACTCCGTGCAAGCCATCGTGAATCTGGCCTATAGACTTAAAAGTGTGTAACATATATACAATCAAACTTATTTAATTTCTTGTTTGTTATGCAATGCATACAACAGCAGACTTTTATTTTGCATGTGCCTGTCTCTTTTAATGTTTGTTAGCATTGTACTGTAAATTATTTGTTATGTTTACCGTTATATTGTATGTTGTTTTAAAATGTTGAATTAACCTGAAGTAAAAAAATGTAAAAACTAACAGAGTTAGTCATGTGACAAGCTACTTAAAAATACTTTGTACAATAAATTACACAAAACTTTTCTATGGGGAAATCCAAATTCTAAACTATTTTTCCTAGCAGCAGACACAATGATAAAAAGCTGAACAAAGCACCCTAGACTTTCCTATGAATCATTTACATTCCGCAAGTCATTTTGGGCTCCCCAGGTTTTCCCAAACAAGCTGAGATATGTAATTCCTTCTGCGTGCTCTCAGTCTGCTCTCTGGCCTGATCTCAGTGGGCCATGGATGCTGTACTTCCTGTAGGGCATGAAAAGAGGGCATCCTCATAAGGCCACCAAACTACTTTAACTGTGCCATCTCAAGCCAGAGAAGCAGTGGTTGTACTCCGAGATTATTTTGGATTCCTGTGTTCTTCTTTCCATATCTCAAAGTAATTCTAAACACCCTGCAAAGATCATTTTGTGTGTTGGTTATATTTTAATTTTATTCCATTGTCACTACTATGACATAATGGACATAGCTGATGATGGAGATATAGACTAATCAGTAAACTGAGAGGTTCATTTTATGAAGCATTTCTTGCCTCCCATCAGCAGTCCAGCACAATACAGGCAAGACTGCCACTACTGCACTTATTAGCCTGTCATTCTTTCAGTTCCTTCAACATTCATATGAGCCAGGCCCAGCAATGCTTAAAGTCCTTATGAGAAATTGATGCCCTGCTCTTACAATCAGTGGGTGATCTACAGTATTCTGGGGCAGAAGCATGATCTTTGAATTAGAGTCGTTGTTTTTCATCTCACTCACTTCACACACAGTAAACTTTCTTGTACACTGGAACGCATAGTCCCTTGATTCTAGACGGCAATGTCATTTTCTACAAAGATGCAACCCTTATGCCTCCATATGTGATAGTCTCCAGGTTTTTCATCTCCCAAAATATTTTGTCCATGGAAGTCAGAGAAAAGAGGGGAGACAAGGCACACATTTTGTGAAACCAAATGCCTATTTGGAATGTATTTGATATAATGATAAAAATGAAGATATAACTCATGTTCTTAAAATAGCATGCAGCAGCATTTCTGACACACTCCACTGTTGTAATATCTCCCAGAACACATTCTTGGCTAAGGCAGCACTTACTTTTCTCCAGAAAAACAAATATAGATTATACAAACTCTCACATCCACCTTAATCTCTGCACTAGGACAAACGGTTGAGCTGTTGCTCCATAACAGGGATTGAACAGTTCCTCCAGTACCAGCTGCTCTGTTTCTGCATGATGATTTCTTTCCAGCATCCTGACATACTCTTTCCCATGGAGGCTGAAGAGAAAGTCACAACACAAAAAGAGCACACTTTTTGTCCCCTTTATAAAAATGGTTCACCACTACCTGAGTTTGCCAAGCAAAAGATACTGCTCGGTACTATCCTAACCTTCTTCAAACCATTACAAAAGTGTTAAACTCAACAACCTTACAGCATCCAGCACCTTCATCATTTCTAGCTGGATCTTATCCATTATTCTATGGCATGGTGGTGCAGTAGATAACATTTTTGTCTCAGATGCCTCCTGTGAAATTCTTGCATGCCCTGTTAGCACCTGGGTGAGTTCTCTGGTGCTCTATATTTCCCCCACAGCCAAAGGATATGCTTCAGGTGAATTGTTGATCACTAAAATTACCAGGCCTATGTACCAGTGAGAAAATACTTTTATCCTGAAATGGGCTGGTGACTTCTACAGCATTTGTCTCTAGCTTGCATCCACTGAGTGTTTTGATAGACTGTAGCTCCTTGTGTCATGAATTGGATTAAAAAAGCAATCTGCAACAGACAGACTAACTGAATGAATGAAATAATGAAGGAAAGAATAATTCAATAAGTGAATGACCAAATGACTTGCTGCTTTGTCACAGTGGATCTGCTGAGTCATCATAGTAACCTATGATGTCATCTACAACAGTTGATTTTAACTCATTATCACCTTCTGGCACTTATCCTCAAAGAAGAGCATGCCACCTGAAGTATTTCTTATGTTTTTGCTTTGCAGTTTGTATTCACAAGGTTAAATGGATGTCCCATTTTAAAATTTCAACTAGAAGACTGAGAATGGGCAATGCTACTATGGTTTTGATATCAGAAACTAAAAAGCCATCCTCTGGCTGACTAAAGAAATCATGAACACCAAGGATGGTTTTACACAGAGCACAGAGGATTTATATATATATATATATATATATATATATATATATATATATATATATATATATATATTTTTTTTTAATTTATTTATTTATTTATTTATTTTTTAATTGCATGATTGCTGATTATTCAGTCTGAGCAATAAACTTTAATTCTGTTATTTGTCTGCATGCTGAATTGGTCTACATGGGTGACTGTAATTAATTTAACTCACCCATTCAGTTCAGAAAAGCAAGCCCACTAACTGAGTACATGTGCTCGTATTTGAATTTTAAATGAATGTTTTATCTAGTATACAGCTGGAGTTCTGAAATGATGTGCATTCTCTCTCTAATGAACTGTACTGCTCCTAATCTACGGAATAAAAGACTGCCTTCCCATTATTGTTTGCTCCAATTTAATATTTCCACTGCATGATATTAAATTAGGACTGCCTGCAGTTCTTAAAATTAAATTAAGTGCTAATATAGTGCAGCTGATCTGTTCTGAATGGAATTTCATACAGAATATGATGGTGGGGTACAAACTACTCTGACCTCACTGTTTTGTGTCACTACTTGTGTTTTGTTGTTTTCCTTCTGGGCTGAGGCTGGCATCAGTCTGCTGTCAATTTTCTATCCCAGTTAATGAACTGAATGTTTGAATATATAAATAAAAAAATATGTACATACATACATGAATAAACAAGCTCATATTTTGCTACTTTTCTACTTTACACAAGGCTATCTCACTTAACAGGTATCAATTAGTTACTATTTATACCTTGTAATAATTTAATAAAGCAAAACTAGCAAACCTTGGCATACCCAAGGTGATCAGTTTATTCTGTTGGCCAAAATATTCTGCTGGTGCTGCCCATGTTGTGTAACACCTGTCAGTTAGTAAACACCAGCTGCTGCATCTGATTTCTCATCCTCAAACCCTGACACTGTATGCATCTCTCAAATGAAATGATTAATCAAGATTATAATACTTATTTTTGCAGATGTTTCTCTGAAATGACTGTATGTTGTCATGACAGCTTTGTGAATAGTTGTTCAGTGGTTGCCAGTGCTGAGCAGTGTTACTGTTTATTTACACTGAAAGTATTGGCTGCAGTGAACAAGTGTCTGTACCTATCCCACAGATGACTGTATTCTTTCAACGTCTGTTAAGAATAGATTATTACAGGGGTTCCAATTTTGAGAAGTAAAATAACTGGTAAGATTGCTGCATGTTCAGTACTGAAGTACTTTTACCTTCTGGGAAAACTATGTTTAATGCTCTGGCTATATGTGCTTAATGAATATTCACAACTACTTTATAGCCTGGGACGATGTTTTGCAGATATTAAAAAATAAATTGCAGTTTCATAAGCTAACATTTCTGTAATCATACTGATTGTTAATTGCATGTTTTAGTCATTGCCATGATTCTGTTATACATTTTTTAGAACTGATAAGTTCCAGCTCTTTAACATAGATGGTAAAGCCCTGATAACCTAGAAGCCACGAATTTAATTAGCATCTTTAGTGGTAGATCTACTAGCATGGGAAGGGAGAATAAGAGTGGTTATTGACCGAGATGTGCTGCACGTGGCCCATTGGGAGCATCTTGTATATAATCCCTGTCTACTTAAAACACTGTAATGTAAACAAGAGATTGCAGTCTTGAAAGCATATGAATACATCCTACAAGAAAAACTGGAAGCAGAAGTCTCATTTCTGGTGGGAACTTCAGAATTATTTTTTTATTTTTTGTTTATTTATTTGACATTTGTTAACTGGGTATGTCTGACTGAGCCCATTTTCAGTGGAGACCTGGGGAGAAAAGCTGTGCAGTAAGATACATTACTTATGACAAATTGCAAGGCAATAAATCCTAAAAGATCACGCTACTACCATTACAGATACTCACATTACACCCAGCATTTGAGTTTTGCCCTGAGGGGGAACAACTGGTTGTAGAGATCGTACCACTTGGAGAATTAATAGCAAATTTCAGCACTTGGAGTATAATGCACCTGACGGTCAATAATAAAGTCAGGTCCCAAAAGAAATCTAAATGTTGTGCACTGTTGGACACTGACGGAAGCAAATTGAGGAAACTGACAGTTTTGCAAATACATTCACACAGTTCATATGCTAGAGATATGTTATTTTTAGTGAGAAACACAATAGCCATGTGTTTATTCATAGCATTCAAGGGTGTTATAATTTTTGGGCTGCATTTGGCCTGTAGTATGAAATGTAAATTACGTTAGATGTCTATTACTCCTGAGCAGTCTGACTCAGTTTTCACACTTGCTATCAACATTTATTGGTAATTAATTAGGACAGCAATCCAGGTACTGAGCTACATGAAAAATTAATATGTATTCAATGTATTACACTGCTACTATAGCTATCTGGTTCTCTTCTACTCATTTTTAATTCTTATTGCATGCTGATGAATGAACAATTGTTTGAATGACAGGAACCTATTTGCATAGTGGTCTAACATGTTTATTTTTTTATTTTAGTCACCTGAATCTTGTAATCTCACCTACCTACCTAATGTTTATAGTATCCTGCACTAGCCTGCTAGTGTCACTGAAGTACACTCACTGTCTAATTTCTGCTCCTAGAAACGTTTCTCATATTGTACCAATACTACATTCTTTTTAAGCCCAAAACTACTGAGGTTTCTTCTCCTCATTTACTCAAACCAGCCCCTGACTCCTGCTCACTAATGCTGTTGCCCTTAGCATGGTGAAGCACCTCTCTCTGCTGCACCCCAGAAGTCGTGTTTTCCCATTTCATTGAGCTTTCTTCTCACATAAATGCTAAAACAATATTCTGTACGATTATGCTGCCCATTGTGGGTTTTTTTTTTTTTTTGGCTTCTACCACACCATAGATATCCTTCTCTTTCTTCATTTTTTTGATCCATTGCTGTAACAGCTATATTTGCTTTCTCATTCCAAATATCCTCAGGAAGGAGATATCTGTTCTGCATTTTATGACAAAAAGTCCTCTGCTTCTCTTTTCCTCTTTTCTGGTTTATCTCAATTGCAAATATTCTTTTACTTTTGTATTTATATAATGTGAAACTGAATGCACTTCATCTTCATCCATTTCTCTGTATGTTCTCATTTTAATTCCACTTCTGTCATAAAGTCATTCTTAGGACTCACGTGTCCCATCTCAGTTATAAATTTTGTGCCCCAGTAGTTGTTAGCGAAGAAGAATGAAAGGAAGTCGCAGCTGTCAACCTATTCATGTCAGAATGTGATGTCTCTAGCTTGCAACAAGCGCGATAACCAACAGGATCACAAAGTGTTATCTAGTAGTGTTTGAGTCTGATGAGCCTCTTCTGTCATGGTACATCAGCATCAAATAGTGGAGAGCAATTCAGTTGACAAAGAGACACCTCCTTTCAGCAGAAAGTAATGGCAGAGCTCAGAGGAGCTGTGAGGAGAGGGAGGAGGTGTCAATTAGGATTCTCACTGTGGGAAAGAAGGGCTGATTGGGATTCCCGGACATGAACAGATAGGACATAGGGCTTTCACTTAGCCTGGGAATGCTCGGATCCCATTCCCCATGACTGAATGGGGACAATTTGATGCCAGTAGTTGAGCAAACAGGCAAGATCCTGGGGGTTATAAAAATAAACATCTAGGGGCATGCAGTCAAGACACTTCCATGACTTTCTTAAGCAAATACTAAACTTCAACTTGTATAATATGGCTTGCTCAAAAAAAATCTGTACTAGATGCAACATTATTATCATCCATATCTGTGTGAAAAAAACAAACTGACTATTGCAAAATTGTTTCCAGTAACAGAAAAAAAAAATAGTAGCTGCCAATGAGGCACATCATTCCCATTTTACTTCCTGAAAGATGTTCATGAGAAGCTTCATTCTCAATTCCACATGCATCTGACTAATCATACTTAATCAACATGAGATTCATTTCCTGGAACAGAGTATGGTTAACTCCAGATATTCTCAGAGAAACAAAGAGATGAAATTCCTTTATAACTAAGGTTATTATGCTTAAAAGAGAAACATAAAGATTTATGTTCAAAGATACTGCAGAATATACAGGAAACAAGACTTTTGTTTACCAACAAGGTGATAATGTGGTGGTCATATAACTTCATGTGAAAAGATCAAATACAGTGGGTGGCAATTATCTAACTGGTACTTTGACATATGAGTAAGAGGGAAATTGCAAAAATATTGTAATTCACAGTTAGAGAATGCATAATTTAAGGGAATGTAGTCAATAAATTTGGTACCCAAAAGCCTTTGGACTTGGAATATCTAAATGGGCTGAAAAATGTTCTCATTTTCGTCAAGAATTGCTTGAAATACTCAATAGGCATGGATGTGAACTGATAACTGTTTTGATTAACTCAAATTAAATGATGACAGAAAAAAATAACTAAAGAGAGTCAAGAAATTGATAAAAAACTGAGGAATGACTTGTTTATAGATTGTGAACATAAATACAAGGCAGTGTTTCAGAAAGTGAATAAATCTTGTAAATTAAACAGGAGTGGGAAAAAGAAAAAGCTTTCTAGAGATAAGGCTGATCATGCCACCTTCTCCAAAATCAGTTAATGGACAGACAAAACTTAATAATCTTGACTCTCTTGATGAAATGACAGTTCATCTATTTTTTTATAAAGCACTGTTCAGCCTTTAACGCTATGACACTCAGTGAGGTTAGTCATCTGGACATAGTCAGAGGTAACACAGAGCTCCAGGAATCTACAAACACATGAGGAAGTGAGAGAACTGAGGCAGATGAATCATTCAATGAAAGACAGGGGGAGAGGACAGAATCACCAATACAAAAGGAGGTAAATGAAAATTGCTTGGACAATATTGAACTGTCTGACATTGTTCATAGTGACAGTGATTTTCATATATTTAATTACAGTGATATAGTCATCACTAATGTTTATTTTACATTGTTCAAATGTGGTTTCAGTTTTGCCCCTTTCCAGTATCCTTCTTTATCACAAAGTTGTTAGATTTAAAAATGTTTACTTGCAAGTTAAATTCATCATTAGTGTTTGAGAATACGAATTGTAGCATTGAGATAGGAATGGGTTTAAAAAGAATTAGTGCCTATAGCTCTTCATTGCATCCTAAAGTAGCTACATATGAAAAAGTTTGCAAATACAAATTGAGAAATGTTAACAGCAGAAAGCATTTTTGGATTAATTTGTCACAATATGAAAGGAAGTTACTTGCTATAATTTCCAGGGTCAAAAGATATAGCTTCATGAAATCTGACAAAGTGGGGCAAGTTAGTCATCATGAACTGTGATGACTATGTGAATAAGATGTACTGCATCTTGTTAATGAACTATGATTGATTTATTTATTTATTTATTTAAATTTTTTTCCAGGATTATCCGTTTGGACACAAGATGTCCTTTTTCAGCGGAGTCCTGGGGAGAAAATCTCCACAAAGTTACATAGTAATTTGGTGAAATTAGTTAAAGTTTAACAGCATTTATCAATAATTAAAAAAGGATTAACCAAATTTTAAAAAGTTTAATGTTATTTAGAAGAAAACTGTTACAAGATATGTAGGTAAGCCTAAGTACAGTATGTATACAAACAACTTCATAGAAGAAAAAGTATGAAAGATAATTACACTGAGTTCAATCTGTATAGGGTAGAGTATAAGACTGTGGAAATATGTTCTATAGAGGTGGCTATAGATGGTAATAGCATAGTAGAAGTGGGTTCAGGGAGGGTCATTGCAGTTACATAATTGGTTTTCATAAAGTTGTGATTTAAGGAGTTTTTTGAATGTGGTAGAGTAGTTTTGTAGTCTGAGGTGTGGGGGTAGTATGTTCCAACTTTTTGCAACTTCGTAAGGAAATAGAGATCCCCCTTAGCTATTTTTACATGGAATGACATCTACTTGGACTTTGTTACTGGATCAAAGTTCCCTCTTGGTACTATGGAAATTTAGTAGGCCTGTAAGGATAGGGTTTTGTCTGGATGACACAGTATTTCATGGGCTAAATTGAGTTGGTGGTAGTAAAGAAGGTTAGGGAATTCTAACCAGTGTAGTTTATGTAGGGATTGGCAGTGGTGAGAGTGTGATTTAGCACTAGTTGCAACCCAAGCTATTTTGTTGTAACATGTTGAGAATTTGTTAAGGTTGGTTTTATTTAGATTTATTAATACTGGGGATGCATAGAGTAGGGTTGATAGGAAATTAGTTCTGGCAATGGCAGTTCTGGAATCAGGAATTTTTGCTATGATAGAGGCAGCCTAGTTTTTGTGGCCTTTGAAGATGGTTAGGGATATGTGTTTATTGAATTTAAGTTGGTGGTCAATTATCCTAGTAGTTTGGCCTCAGAAACAGGAGTTATGAGGGTCTTATTGCCTGAAAGAATGGAGAACTTGGGGTCAAAGGTCTTTGCTGGGTTGAATAGCATTAGCTATCTTTTTTTAATGTTCAATGTTAGCTGTGAATTGTTTAGCCAGTTTTCTATTTCTGAGAATGATTCTTGAGCTCAGGTTTGTAGCAGCTGGACATTGGGTGCAGAGCAGATCAGGGTAGTGTCATCTGCGTATTGGATAATGTCAGGTTTTGTGGTTGTTAAGTGGAGTGGGTTTGTAAAGATGTTGAATAGAAGGACCCTAGTATTGAACCTTGAGATACACCACATTTGACTGGGAGTGGGGAAGATAGGGAGTTTTGCCATTTGACAGATTGAAAGTGATTTCCTAGGTAGCTACTGAGCCATTGTAATGTAGCATTATCAAGGTTAAGTGTGGAGAGGAAGGATATTAGTTTATTGTGTGAAACTGTATTGAATGCCTTTGTTTGATCTAGGAAGGTGGCAGAGACAAGTTAACCTTGGTTTCTATATGTGTTTATGGTATTGGTGAAGTTAAGGAGGGTAGTGGTGGTGCTATGGCCGGGTCAAAATCCGTGTTGAATTTGGGAAAGTAGGTTGTTGGAGATTAGATGGGACAGGAATTGGTGATGGATGCATCTTTCTAAGATTTTTGATAGGGGTGAAAGAATTGCAATGGGGCAGTAGTTGGATGGGTCAATGGAGGTGCCACCCTTGTGAAGGGGGATGATGTAAGAGGTTTTCCATAATGATGGAACATAGTGCTCACTGATGGATCTGTTTATTAGTATTGAGATTGGGTAGGATATGGCTCTAGATGCAAGCTGGAGGAATTTGGCCGAGAGGTTGCCGACAGCAAGGGTGGTTGGCTTGAGTTTGGCAAGGAGTTTTTGGATCGTTGATGTAGATACTGGTTTAAGTGAAAAGGGGATGGAATTTAGTTTGGTTTTGATAGTTGGTATGGGGATGGTGAGGTTAGTATAATTTATTAAATTTAGTATATTGGAGGTAAAATAGTTACTAAAGCTGGATGCTATGTCAAGGTTGGTACCTTCTATGTTTGGTGGTGGTGTGGTGGTTTTTGCAGGTTGGAGGATGCCATTCACTGCAGCCCAGAAATTCTGTGCGTTGTTACTATATTTATTTTGTAGAGTGAAGTAGTGATTTTATTTGTCTAGCCTAAACTGCTTTTTTGCCTTATTTCTAAGTTCTAGGTAGGTTTGTCTAGTTGTGGCAATTTTAAGTTGTTTCTGGGATTTCCATGCTTTGTCCCTTTATTTTAATATGGTCTTAGTGGTGTGAAGTAGCCAGGGGGCAGGATTACTATGTGCTGTAATTGTTTGCATTGGGAATAGATGGTTTAGAATTGTTAGGAATGTGGAATTAAAGTTCTCAATTGCATTGTCCAGGGGTAGAATTTTGGTGGGAGCCCAGTTGCAGGATTTTAATGTGTCTGCGAATAGGTCTAAGGGGAAGTTTTTGTAGGAACAGGTTTGTAGAAGGCAGGGTAGGTTGTTACATTTAAGCTTGTGTCGAAGTAGAAACATTGGGTTATGGTCACTGAGAGAATTGGGTAGTATACCACTTTGGTGGGCAGCATTGGATTGGTTAGTGAGTATCCAATCTAATATGGATTTCCTTTTGGTGGCTTTATCAATATGGGTGGGAGTTTGGATGAGTTGGGTAAAGTTATATACATTAATGTGGTTAGTAGGTGATGCGGAGTGGGTGGAGTTCCAGTCAATGTTAACATCAACTAGCATTAAGGTTTTGTGAGGGAGAGAGTGGGATGCCCAATGGAGTATTGATTCTAGGGTGTTTATGTTGTCATCTAGTGGGATATATATACCTAGCAAGTTTAGATGTTCGTGTTGGTTTAGGTGGAGTGTGATGAGTAAAGATTCAGCATTACTGAAATTTGTAAGGTTTATTTGTAAGACTTGAATTTTTAAGTTAGATTTGTACAATAAGGCAACACCTCCACCTTTTTTCTGTTATAAATAGAATGTTATAACCTGGTGGGGTTATAGAGTTATCTTTGACATGAGGTTTAAGTCACGTCTCTGTTATGAAGATTTTGTCGGGGTTATATAAATAGATAGATGAGTGCAGATCATCTATTTTGTTCATGATACTACAGATGTTCAGATTTAGTATTAGTAGGTCAGAGGGTTTGTGCTTAAGTGAGATGTGGGTGCTATTTGTGTTTATGAGGGTAGGTAATGGGCCTGGGTTGGGGTGGATGTCACCTCCTCTTAGTAATTGAGCTGTTATGCTGGAAAGAGTTTTGAGGTAGGAAACTGGTAGACAATTATATCTATAGCTGGGGTGTTTTTTTTTAGTTTCTGGGATGTATTTTTATTGAAGGAGTGGTTAGGGGCAGGGATGGCCTATGTTGATTAGGGTTGTGTCTAAATGTGTGTAGGCGTTGAATGTGTTAAGGGGTAAGGTAGGGGGGTTATTATTGTTAAGATGGGAGAGTGAATAATGATAGGAGGTACTGGAGGAGATTAAATGGAGGGCTATAGATGAGAAAAATAGTAGTAGTAGAGAAGGGTGGTGCTGAGAGTAGTGGGTGTGAGTCATGATGATAAAGTAAATTGGTTATAGAAGGAGGGGAAGAAGGGGGAGGTCAAAAAGGTGTATGGGGAGTTATGGGTTGTGGTTGAGTTTGATTGGTTGGTTGTATGGTGTGGTAGATGAACAGATGATAATGAGTAGAAATAAATCTATGAGTAGTAGGGGTGGGTGGAAAATGGGGGCAGGGTAGGGAATGAATGGAGTGGGGTCACAACAAGGAGTGCAGGTAAGTGACTGCAAAACACTGTCATTAAAGAGGTAGATGAAGTAGGAATGGAAAAATGGGCAGTGCCGATACTGTAATGACTACAGAAGACTGCTAGTTACCTAGTTACACACAAGAGGAGGTTTAAGTGATAAATATCAAAAATGGATTAAGTTGGGGGGGGAGTAGATGGAGAAATTTCCCTTAGGAATTTTCTGTGGTGTTGTATGACTTGTAAGGAGTGGTGGGAGGCTACTATTAAGAATGCACAATCCCACTACCAACCCTTGTGGTGTGTAGCTAATGAAGTCAGGCAGATATTAACCTTGTTCTTGGAACAGCAGACTAGCTGATGGTACCCCTGCCCTGGGGCATTCACAAGGATGCTTTCTTGTGCTCAGTTAATGGAGGGGGTCGTTGACTGTTGAGTGGTGCTGTATAATACTGTTTAAGCCTTGAACAACATAATGTCTGATATTTCTCCTGTCCTGGGGTATTCACAAGGGTGGATTCTTGTGCTCAGAATATGGGGAGCATTGACTGTTGGGAGGCACTATATTAAAATCCCTTTGCCTGGAGCAACAGAAGGGATGATTGTACCCCTGCCCTGGGACATTCAGAAGGATGACTGATTGTGCTCAATAAATAGGGGGCCATTGACTGTTGAGTGGTGCTGTATAATACTGTTTAAGCCTGGATCAAAAGAATGTCTGAGGGTTCTTCTGTCCTGGGGCATTCACAAGGGTGGATTCTTGTACTCAGAATATGGGGAGCCATTGACTGTTGGGAGGCACTGTATTAAAATCCTTTTGCCTGGAACAACAGAAGGGCTGATGGTATCCCTCCCCTGGGGCATTCAAAAGGATGGCTGCTTATTGCTCAATAAATGGGGGGCCATTGACTGTTGAATTATTCCAAATCTTCAGAAATATGCAGTTGTATCTCTGTGGATAGCTACAGTTGCATGATGATATCTGTAGATACACTTTGAAGTCCCAGGTGCCTGTCTTGGGTTCTAGCGAATTAGTTTGTATTGAGAGAATATCTGGCATACATGTGTTAACATGACTTATCATCATGTGTGTTTCATAAATCTTTGTTTGAAAATTGCACCTCTCTTGGACCCAGAAGGGACTTGATAGCTCGCAGAGTATAACTCATGGAACAGATCCTCAGCCTCTGCAATTATTCTGGCATTTTTAAAGTCTATGTTGGTAGAGAATCGCTAATTTATTTTCTTACGCTGCTGTCTTTGCCAAAATGTAACAGTGTATGATAATCTTACTGGTTCTGTGCAATCTGAAACTTCTCTCAACTCTCAATGGCTCTTCTGCTGTACATGTCTCCACAAAGAATGAAAGTCTGAAGCTTTATTTTGCGCTTTGTTTTTTATCAACCTTTACACTTGCTATGTGAATAAGATGCACTGTATCTTGTTAATGAACTATGATGACTATGTGAATAAGATGCACTGCATCTTTTTAAAGAACTATGATGACTATGTGAATAAGATGCACTGCATCTTGTTAATGAACTATGTTAACTATGAACTATGAGGACCATGTGGCCTGCTTCTCTTCTTGGGATTGTTGCAAAAACTAGCTAGTTTTAGCTAGAACTAGACAGTTTGTTTTAGTTTCAGCACTCAAAACTGTTTCCTTGTGCTCAGCACTTGCTCAGAACTCATTGTAAGAACTAAATAAACTACAAATTACTACAGCACTCGACTTTCCTCACTTGTCAAGAGGAAAACAGTTCTTAGTACTTAAATTAATAATCACCTATCCAGGCATGTCCATGGGTCAGCTCCCGATATTTTCTCCTGTCCACCTGATGAATCTGGGCATCTTGGGGCAATGTAGCAATTGCCTCATGTACACTGACAACCCACTCCTCCTACCACCCAACACTACAACCTGTGAGAGATGCACGTATATAGCCAAAGTGGAAGGCAAGCTCTCTCCAGCCAAGACTGGACTAGACAGTCAAGAGGAGAAGGTTAACACCTGCACCACACTCAACACATAGTCCTTCAAAACCCACACTACCAAAACCCACACACAGAAACACAAACCACACACCAACATTCATGGGGTCTCTCAATAAAAATCTGCCCAAGCAACAGAGACCTTCCAAGCTGAAATGCAGACAAACACCGCCTCCCAACACTACCCAAATGATACATAGCCCACAAAATCAGTGTGCCACTCAACCTCAGCCCATAAGGGAAAACAACATACCCAACACACTTGTCATAACTGACTCTATAGTCAGGCATACTGATGTCCCACTCACCAGGCTAAACAAGGAGAAAATTACTGTCAGCTGCCTGCCAGGTGCCAGGATCCACCACATAACACATGCACTCAGGTCACTCCACAACAAGTACAAATACAAATCTGTCATTGTCCATGTAGGTGTGAATGACCTGAGACATACCTCCCTGGACTACATGAAAAGAGACACGGAGGAGATCTCGGATCTTGTAGCCCAAGCAGGTTTGACCGTAGCCCTGAGTAGCATCCTGCTATCACCCAGAATGATACCACAGTACAAGGACAGAATAACTGACTTCAATAATTGGCTAAGCTTCTGATGTCATTCTAAGTGAATCCAGTATCTGTCTGCCTGGGACTACATGATCGACAGACCACAATGCTTTGCCAGAGATGGCCTGCACCTGTCACCCCTGGGATTACGGATACTGGCTAAGGCTCTTGCCACCCCTATAGTGCCTTTTTTAGGCAAGGTTCAAATGCTGAATTCACCACCATAACAGTTACAAGCAAGCAAGCTCTGAGGGTAATACCACTCAATGCTATAAGTCTAAACCTCAAAATGCACTCACTCGAGGCACTCCTTAAAATGGAGAACATCGACATCTGTGCAGTGACAGAGACCTGATTCAAGGCTCCAGAGAGCACCCTTGCATTACCAGGCTATAATTCATACCACTCCTTTTGGCCACCTAACCTGGACCGAAACACTATAGGTAAAGGCGTGTCCCTGTTCATTAAGTATATCCACACCTCCAGGCTAGTTGCTCAACATAATGCATCCAAAATTATCCAAATGCAACTAACACTGAGCAAGACTGCAATCCAGGTTGTAGCTTGTTACAGATCCCCCACCATGCCCCAGGATTCCCACTCTTCATTTCTTAAGATACTGGAAAATATTAAGATACAAATCGATACCTTAATTATGGGTGATTTCAACTACCCCACCCATCAGCTGGGAAAACTACTCATGTACCAACTCATCTGCTCAACATTTTCTGGAATTCATATTTTCCCACACCTTGGATCAGCTTGTCCAGACCCCCACCAGGGGCAGCAATATCCTGGACCTGGTCATTACCAATATGTTAACTGATGTTCCACACCAGAGGTTAAATCCTCGCTGGTCAGATCTGACCACAAGCTAATCACCATAGACATCCATATCCCACCCCACCCCCCATTAAGGAAACCACCATCAAAAACTACTCCAAAGCCAACTTCATGCTTCTTAAGACAGAAGTGGCAAAGTTCACAACACCCATGCAGACGGAAAAAGGAGGTACGACTGCTGAATCTTACACTAATGTATTGTATAAGCATATACATGAGTGCATGGATCGTGCCATCCCCAACAGAATCAAGACACTATCTTCCAAAAAAAGGAAGCCAATCTGGTAGTCCCCTGCCATAAACAAACTCTACAACAGAAGGAAGAAGCTGTTTCAAAAAAAGAGTAAAATCCCAAGATTGGAGGAACTCCTGGTCAAGCTCAGTAAGAAGCTGAGACCCCTCATAAAGTCCTCCAAAGCCAGTTATGAAAATAAAATCACCACTGATTCCGAAGACAAACAAAAAGCATTCTACAGCTATGTTAAGAATCTCAATGGCAACACTCAGATCTGCTCCGAGCTACAGCACAATGGCACTAAATATACAGAACCAACCGATATTGCCAACATCCTGGCAGATAGGTTCAGTGCTAACTTTAAACCCCATCACCCTCCAAAGGGACCATCTTAATACCGGAAGAATGCAAACCTCCTGTAATCATGGATGAACAAGTATAGACTGCACTCTCCAAAGCCAAGAACACAGCATCCATGGGACAAGACAACATCCCAGACTGCGTACTTCACAAAGTACAGAACGAACTTGGCACCCTACCTAAGTACCATGTTCAATCATAGCCTCACCTCAGGCTATGTGCCTATTGAATGGCACACAGCTACAGTTATCTCACTTCACAAAGAGGGTGCCACCACGGACCCCAGAGACTACTGCCCCAGTAGCCTGACGAACCTGGTCTGCGAGGCCATGGAACGTATCATCTTGGAGCTTATAAACAAAGACATAGGTAACCTCCAAACCCTGGACCCCACTCATTTTGGGTTTGTAAAAGCTAGATCATGTCTACTAAACCTGATTGACTTCTTTGAAGCAGTCACTAGAACCATAGACAAGGGCAAGGTAGTGCACACAGCCTATCTTGACCTCACCAAAGCTTTCAATACTATCGCCCACTCTGGAATTATAGATAAACTCACTAAACTAGGCATAAATCCCTAAGTTGTGAGATGAGTGGCCAACTGGCTCACTGACAGAGTCCACACAGTAAAAGTAGCCAACTCCAAGTCCGACTTCAGACCAGTGATGAGTGGAGTACCACAGGGTTTGGTTCTAGGTCCTCTCCTGTCCAGCATCTACTTCTCTGAAGTGTAGGCCAACACAGAAGGTCTTTGGCTAACAAATTTCTCAGATGACTACAAACTGGGAGCCATAATATTTATTATTTATTTATTTGCTTTTGTTAACCAGGAAAGTCCACTGGGCTGAAATGAGCCCATTTTCAGTGGAGGTCTGGGGAGAAAACAACAATGTACATAATTAAGAGATTATTTAGAGTCAATAACAGCATTTAACAATCTATAATAGAATAATATAGGAGTCAGAAGTGACACAGTAACATAGGCAACGTATAGCAACATTTTGTGGAAGACTCTGGTGCTTGGCAGGTATTCAATAGATCACACAGATAATGATCATCTGGACTTGCACAATTTTTACACAACATGTGAGGCAGGGTGAGGCACACCATGCTGTGATTAAGTGTGAGTGCACAATAGGGAGAGTGAAGAATAGTGTGGGTATCTGAGAGATGAGTCAGGTTAGTAATCAGGTGACTGAGGAATTGGGGATGTAGCAAGGGCATAGCCAATGAGAGGAGAGATGTTGGTAGAGTGATTTATTTTTTGCATGATGGGGCATTATTTATAGTCTGTACAGAAGGTGGAAGGGCATTCCAGAATTTAGCTACAGTGAAAGAGTAAAGGTATTGGCCTACAGGGAGTTTAGGACTCTTAACTTGGATAAGTGATTGATTTTCATATCTTAGCAAATGGTTTGGTTGATAAAAAGAGTCAGAAGTGAAGCCAGGGTTGGGCATTTGGAGGAATTATAGATGAATTTGTGTGCTGTGGCTAGTTGTATGTAAGTTAGGTGTTGTGGGAGTTCTAGCCAGTTCAGGGATTGTAATGAGTGACAGTGGTGGGAGGAATATTTTGCTCTAGTAAAGAATTTAGCAATTTTGTTATAGCAGTTCACCATTTTATTTTTTAATGATGATTGGATGTTTGTCAGAATGGGGGCACCATAGAGTAGAAAAGGTAAGAGAAAAGTTTGGGTAAGTGTTTTTCTAGTAGAGTAGTTTAAAAAGTGTTTATGTCGGTAGAGGGTACCAAGTTTTTGGTGTGTTTTTTTGATGGTGTTGTGGATGTGTTGGCCAAAGGTTAAGTTGTCATCTAAGGTTATGCCAAGTAACTTAGTATATGAAACTACCTCTAAGGCAGTCTTGTTGTTGGAGAAAATGATGAAATCAGATTTATTAATGGTGGTACTTTTTTTGGACGTAAACAGCAAGAGTTTTGTTTTATTTGGGTTGAGGGCGAGGTGATTATTTGTCATCTAGGTTTCGGTAATAGAGAAAGCATTCTGGGTGATGGTCAGAAGTTCAGTTTCAGAGTTACCAGAGCAGATAATAGTAGAATCATCCGCGTATTGGACTACAGATGCATGAGTGAGAGTGGCGTGAAAGTCATTAATAAAAATACTGCACAGGAGGGGGCTTAAGATGGATCCTTGGGGAACTCCAGTAGAAGTAATGAGAAAAGGAGAGAAAGAGTGCAACCATTTGGTGGATTGTTGTCTGTTTGTGAGGTAACTGGTGAACCATTTAAGGATAGGTGTGGACAAGCCAAGGCGTGAGAGCTTAGAAAGGAGTAGAGGATGGGAGATGGTGTTGAAAGCTTTAGAGAGATCAAGAAAGACTGCGGAGACAAGTTTACCATCATTGCGGCTGTGGTTAACAGTGTCTAGGAAGGATAGGAGAGCAGTTGTAGTACTATGGCCAGGGTGGAATCCATGCTGAGTAGTGGAAATTAGTTGGTTTTGGGATAGGTAATCCATGAGTTGAATTTGATAGAATCACCTAATGATGTAGACATTCTACAAAAGGGCCTCACAGAGACAGATATTTGGTGTCAAAGTCATGGCCTCAAGCTCAATGCCAAGACGTGCATTTTCATTCCCTTTGGGAAACACTTGGTACCCATGAACTACCACATAGGTGGTAGCTCACTAAACACTGAAAGTGTGATAAGAGACCATGGGACACAGGTGGACAGTTGTCTCTCCTTTGATAACCACATCGCCACAGTAGTCAGGGAATCCTTCTACGTGGCACACCTCATTATAAAGGGTTCTCCTCTAGGAAAAAAGGAGGTTATTGTTCCTCTCTACTCATCCCTTATCAAACCCATTATAAAGTACAATGCCCCGTTTGGCATGTATCTCACAAGACACCTACAACAATTGGAAAGGCCACAGAAATACCTCACTAAGAGGAGACAATGATAACATTAGTACAATGACAGGAGTATGTAACACCAGTACACACTGTGGCAATTTTATTACAGCCTTTTCTGCTAATAGTGTGGTTGTTACACATATTATAAGGACAAATTCTGAAACGTTGAAAGTAGGCAACAGTTTGAGTAAATCACTTTCCCCTCCAGTAAGTTATTTTTAGGAGATGGGCAAATTTTATGAACTTGGAGAGAACATTCGCCATGATAAAAGGAAAGAAGGAGGCATTTAGATGCAATGGTTGTAGCATCTGCAGTTATATTTAATAGGGTGACAGCTTTAAGTTAGGATGAGTTATTGTTAAACTCAATGAATATAACACTTGCAGGTCAAAGGGAGTGGTACATAGGGTCTATATTAAATCAGCGAATGCTTAAAAAAGCAAATGCTGCTTTAATCGACCCCATGTAAGCAAAAGCTTACAATCCCGAACACTCGGAACAATGATTTTTTTCCCAGGGAGAAGAAAAAAAAATCACTGTTCAACAAAAAATAAATAAAAATAAAAACTTCAAAACATTACATAAAGTAGGGGGCTTCAACCCCACCCCCTACTTAAATATACCAACTCCGAGATCACACTACAGTGAAGAAAACGGCAAAGTAATGGAGGCAGCCCCTTCCCAGTGAAAGAAATCGCTTATATGCCATTTCACTATTTTGCTGTTTCGTGCTTTCAAGTTCAATCAAGATGCATTCGCAGGATTGCATCTTCAATTATATAATAGGAACCCGGTATATATACCTTAATGCCATTTTTGTTTGGCCTTTTACATAGGAAAACAGAGACGACACTGCAGGAACGTGCATATATATGATAAAAAAAATATGTTAGCACCTTGTACAGATTTTCTATTAACTGTACTGGTTTGACAAAGTTTATTATATTATTTTGGAAAGAAAAGCCCTGAATCCAACTGGGGGTCTATATAAGGAGGTAATAGAATTAAAAGAACTAAATAATTGTTGCCCTCTGGATATGAATGAGAATGTGTCTCTTGTATGTTATTTGCAAATAAAGGCTGCCAGATTGTGATTTGCAAACACAGTTTTAAATATATTTTCCATAATTTTTTCACATTTTTACCCTACTTTTCAATTTAATGATTTTATATATGAATACATTACCTATTGTTCCCTGGTTTCAATGTAGTTATTATTTTTCATTGAATGTATTTTTATTCAATATATTTTTCTTGTCTGTGTACCTTTATGTGCTCTGAGTGGTTTGTTTAGTAGTCACATGATGAAATAGGTTGTGCTATATAAATACCTGGTAACAACACAGTTAACATCATAGTTCTGAAGAAGTCTGTATTTTTTGTGAAAGATGAAAGCACTTAGCCATTAAAAATCTTTTTATTGCTACTGTTGTGGTTGCTTCCTCAAGGGTGCACTGATAACTGATTCTTAGTTTGGCAACTGTATGATTTGGCAACTGTATGATTTTTCAATGCACCTGGAGCTGCTTTTTGATGATTAAATATTATTTGTCCTTACTATTCCATCAGAAATTCTTAGAATCTCTTCATATCTTTATATGACTTTCCTAATAGTTCAAGGTTTAGAGACCTTGCCTTTTACCTTTTTTTACCTCAATAAATGGATGGTATCCAAGAACCCTTTAGACTATAAACATACTTTCTAAAAACTTTCTATTCTGTTCGCTATCTCTACTTCACCAAATTACCACACCTATTTTCAGATTATCTTGCTCCATCCTTCCTGCTCCCACATTTTTTCTAACATTTGAAAGCTGCTTTTCCTATTTCTAAGTAGTTTTCTCTTCTTTTATTTGTAGATTATCTTTCCTCTCAGGTTTCTATTCCAATCCGCTTTTACCATTTCCTGGAATGTTTATTTTTATTCCTTGTAGCCCCACTGGAATATTTGTTCATCTGCCCCTAACTGATTTAATACTTTTTTTCACATCTTTCCCAGTGGTGGGGGGGTGTACTGTGTACTTTTCTTCTACTTCCTTATCACTGCTTTTTTACGTATCACTATAAGTTCAACTATTTCTTTATATTCTAGAACATTGTCTTCATACCCTAATAAGAACAGTTTTTTTTTGTCAGTTCCCTTATATTTACATATTTTCGACTGGACAATGTCCCTTTCCAGAGGACACCTGAGGAGAAACACTCCACATTAACTTCAATAAATCAATACACAATAGGCATGAACAATGAAGTAATTGAGGCTTGACAACATATAACTTACTTAGCAGATCAAACAGAACTCGTATATTAAGCATGAGCAGGAAGTTTGAACTGATACTTAGGTTAATTACTTAGGCAGAGGATGTCATAACTGAGATCAGCATGCAAAATAACCATGCTATTAACAATGCACAGTGTGCCATCTATCCCATGATCATTCCATCCCACATCCTTATTCCCTATGATAGCACTTATAATTAACGGGTCTATATTAGAACACCGAACATTCAAAATGTCGAGTGTTCTAATATTGAACCCTAGCAATCGAAAAAAAAAAGCATTGAACATTCGGAACAGTGAATTTTTTCCTAGGGAAAGAATTCGCTGTTCCAAAACACATAAACACAACACAAGCACACCAAACAAACAGCAATCCACACACATACACCTAAACTCTAACACCTAACCCTACACTAAACTATACAAACACCACTATCCACTTACCTTAACCCAAACCCTAAGGTTTGTCACTATCGCACAGTCACCTCACCCGCGCCCTAACCCTAACTCATCTAACCAACCCTAACCCACACTTCCACACAATCGCACACTTACCTGAACCCGACCCATAACTTTCCACCAGAGCGCTGAAAATATCGAAGCAACAGAAAAGAACAACCAAATTCTTTCCCTAGGAAAGAATTTGGTTTCCTGTTACTTCGATATTTTCAGCATTCGCTGAAAACAGGTCTATATTAGAACACCCGACATTTCAAATGTTCAGTGTTCTAATGTATGTTGTTTTTTTGTCTTTTGGCTTTTCCTGGTTAGGGGTCGCCGCAGCGGAACTCCGGTCCTCTAATGATTGGCAGTAGATTTTCACGAATGCAGAGGTGCCAGCTCGACATTCAACCTTCAACAAAGGCACGCTCATTTACGCATGTCTTTCGAACGCCCACCCAACCGTGGGGAGGACATGCAGACTTCACACAGAAGGCACTCCCTGCACTCCAGCCGAGAATCGAATGGGAGAACCTCTTGCTGTGAGGCAACAACGCTACTGCTGCACCACCGCGGATTCTCTAGACCCTAATTAACACCTCTAACACTTTTCTGCACTGATTTAATAGTGTGCATTCAAAAAAAAATGTGTGATTGTTTTCTCCCGCATTCCCATATCTCCAGCATTTACCATCTCTTCACAGAAAAGGTGTGTCTCAATTTGCTGGTGTATAAAGATATCTGTGAATTCATTTCTAAGCAAATATTTGAAATTTTCTAGATTTTATAATATATCTTTGCAAATGTATTATATTATCTCTTCCCATTCTTTATTCACTATTCAGGTGTTTATTTCCAGTTCCCACTGCTTCTTTTGCTTGTCCTTTTTTTTAACCCCATCCACTTCCTATTCTTATAAGGCCTCTTGTATTACTCCCCTTCAGCCTCCAACAGTCTATTTCTTGACTTATTTCTGAGAGCTCATCTTCCTTTTCCATCTTTTTCTTTAGCTTATTCCACATACTTTTAACTCTTCAGCACTCCCACTTACTTTCTCATTTCTATTGGTCGGTACTCTTCTCTAATTCTCCACCACCACCATCCCATGTTTTCAATCGATCTCCATTCCAGATCTGTGGCCAGTATCTCACTTTGTCTTGTGTTGCATTCCATCACCACAGCATGTTTCCTAGCTGAGTATCTTTAATCACTCCTCCACTGGTATTGCCTTTTCTCTCTACCCCTCCCATTTTGGTGCTGTCCATTTCTTAGAGAAACATTTTTTTTTTCATTTCTCTCACCCAGAGAAGTCTCAGGATTTTCCCTTTCTGCTTTTAGCAGAATATATGTGAGGTTAACCTTTCCCCCATTCCTCTTCTTTCTCTCATAACATACATTTACAGCCTACTCTTAAAGTCTACATCAGTCAGCCTCAGAATAATAGCTATCTGACAGGCTTGACTGACTTGTTGGTCTTGGGCACCCAGTCCCCCTTCTTCTCCTCTGTCTGTTAATTTCCACATTCTACCCTAAACTTTTCCCCATTCCATATATAATCCCTATACATTTGTTCCACTATTTTTTTTTTACAAATGGTCCTGTTCTGGTGTCTTCCAGAAGGCTTGCCCTACATAAATAAACTGTGAGATCATTCTCATCTTCAACACCTGAATTCTTTGATTTATATCCATCTTTGAAGATTTGCAATTCTGAATGTTTTTTTTTTTACATATGTACTGCTGTAGTGTTGTTTTTCTTTTCTTTTCTACTGTTTGTTTTTATATGTGTTACATAACCAAACATCTAGATATTTCACCTGCTCTTCCGACAATCATGTTTCTCTCCAACTGTTCTCTCTCTCACTGATCCCTTAATTACTATTCTTCCAGGATTTTCTCTGATGAGTTTATACCCTGAAACTTTTCCACATTATTTCAGTATTCTACATACATCGTCTTCAGCCTCCTCAGAGTAAAAAGTGGTTAACAGAATATTGCCTGCATATAACATCATTTTCCTCTGTTCCTCAGTTGTATCCTTAGCACATGAAATTCTAATTATGATACCAGTGGCTCTGTAAATATGACAAATAGCAGTAGGGAGAGGAGGCTGTCTCATTCCTCTTTGTATTTATATCCTGACAGTCTAGGTCGTATCTTTATCATTGGCATTGCCACATTGTACAGTCTCTTTGACATATCCACCCAACTCTCCAGTAGACCCCATTCCCTTGGATTTTAAAAAAGAGTACTGCCAGCTAACTCTATCAAATGCCTTCTCTACATTTAAAAAAAATCAGGGGTAGCTTCCTATTGTTTTCCTGGACATCTTTATAATTAATAATGTCTTGATAATGTTCTCTGTGGTTCTTTTTCCCCCCAGAAACCCAATCTGGTCCTTAGCTATTATTTTTGTTAGTAGTTTTCCTAATCTGCATGCCTCTATTTGCATAAAGCACTTGTAATCATGGTTCAGAATTGAGATGGGCCTATAAAATGTAGACCTGGTTGGTTCTTTCCCCTCTTTGTGTATCACCACTATTATGGCCTCTGTCTAAGACACTGGATGGGAGGCACCCCTTGTTACACTTTTTTTGAAGATTTTAATCCATTTATGTATCACCTTTGTTTTATTTAGATTCCATTCCTCCAATGGAATACCATCACTCATTGGGGATTTCTGTTTTCCCATTTTCTTCCAATCTCTCCCTATATACTTTCTCATAATTGGGGCTGTGAGACTGTTTGCATCTTCCACCTTTAACCTCTTCATATTCAGGCAATGCCGATTATTAACATCTACTTCCTAGGATTAATCTATATTTACCCATTCCCACTTAGAGGGCTCTAGGTAATGCATCCTAAAAACTTCTAAGATCACTTGTATTGTTTTTTTTTTCCACTACCTGTCCTTCTCCTGCCTTAATAATGTAGACCTATCTTTCATCTTCTGAATTGACCTCACTGCTAGTGCTTTTGTGGCTTAAGGGTCCATTCCAAAGTATAATTTCTCTATAGCTGCTCTCTTTGCTCATATGCACTCATCTCAACCCTGAATTATTCTTGTAATATCTCTCTCCCTCTGTCTTAAACTACTTTCTCGAGCTTTTTCCTTGCATGTTCACTAGTTCTCTTAGTATATTCTCTCTGCAACTTTTTTCATTTTATCCTATGCCATTTCCTGTCACTCTCTTCATTCTAGTCTTCCATCAGCTCCTCCTTCATTATCCTTTCTATCCAGTTTGTATTCTCTTCTTTTTTCCATGAGATAGGTCACCATTCTCCAGTGCCTTTCTAGAGGTCACTCTTCCTCTTTTGGCATCTGTATTCTCATCATGCCATACTTCGAATGTGTGAGCAGTTTAAATCTCTGACCCATTAATAAATGACTGTGCTCTTCGGTTAAGTAACTTTTATCTACTCATGCCTAGATCTGATGCTGCCTGGGAATAGCAGATATATCTTTCTTCTTCTTTGTTTTTGTTTTCCATTCTACATGTGTCTGTCATCATGTGTTCTTCTTCCTGACTACCTACATGTACTTTAAAAATCTACCTTCCTTTGTGACAATACTATTTCTGGAACCTTTATCCACTTCATCCATAGCTGTTGCTACATGCTGGCATCCTATGCATACTGTTAGGCCCTCTGGAAATCTAATTATTACTGCAAATAGGTCCTTATGAGTTGAACGTTTGAGTTTTATGGCGCATACACTGCTATTACCACGATCAGAACTTTAGCTATTTTACTTTGATGCTTGCATATCTTACTTTCCCATCTCCTATCTTCCCTTCTGTTTACATCAGCTGGATTATCTTTTTTTAGAATCACCACCTTCTACTCTTTATTCTTCCCCTCACTGACCTTGATGCCAGACTATAACACCTCCCTCCCCAGCTTCTTGTGGCTCATTTAAAAGATGAATCTCTTGTAATGATAGTAGATGTGCTTTTCATTCTTCTTAAATGCCTTAATATCCTATCTCTTTTAATCCTACCAGTTAGTCCAATAACATTCTAGGATGTTATGTTACAAAGTTCCTGTCCTACCATAATACTAATTTATTTAATCTTGTTCTTTCTTGTCTATGCCTTGAACTGCAAACCATCCTTGATTTTCTATTCCTCTAAACGATCTCCATTATCTAACTTCTCTCTCTATTACTCTTGTATGCATTTTTGAGGCACTATTTCTTGCTCATTCTCTCTCTTTTACATCTTTTTCACCTCTCCTGCTCTCTTCACCTTAACAATTATGTACATATTTACAGACTCTGCTTCCATCATCAGAGCTCTACAATCCCTGCACAGCCCTTTCAGGCTTCTGGGCCTAGTCTCTCTCTTAAACATGATGGTGCAACATTTTGCATAAGGGCCCTCCATTCCCTCTGTCTTCTATCAACAAGCCATCCCGTACTTGCTAACCCTGCTTAATGCCCACCTCTTCCTCCTCTGCTGTCCTTTCCTTTCCTCTCAGTTCCTTTATCATCTCTAATTTTCCAGGGGATCCTGTGTTTCCTTCAACTTAAGACTCACCATAGCACTTCCCACTCTATTAACCTCCTGCTACCTAATCCTTACACTTATCATTACTTTTATAGGAGCCTATTATCTAACCCATCTCCTGATGTCAACTCTTTAAATCATTCCTTTCTGTCACAAATATATTTTCCTAAATACCTTCCACAGTACTTTTTAGTTACTAGTCTCTAGATTTGCATATTTATTCTCAACAGCTGCTCTTCACATCTGACAAGTTTTCTCAATTCTTTCTTCCCCTCCCTAGCTGCTCTTTTGTGTTCCTTGCCTTTTATTCATTTATTATCTCTTTGACTTCCACTGTCTTCCCTTTCTTATTTCTTTCAACATGTATACCAGTCCGCACCTGTAGTCTCCTTTCACTTCAACATTTTCTTCCTACCTCTCAAGTCCTGCCCAGGCATTTGACCTCAGTATAACAGGGAGATACATTGCTCCAGATAAGATGCTATCTATTCCACTCATTATGCCACTCTCCCTCATATATTTATTCCTGATTGCAAGATCCCTATTCCAACCCTGTAAATAGCACTACCAGTATCTAGATGCAGGAAAGTAGGGTGGCCACGGTGGTGCATCAGTTAGCGTTGTTGCCTCACAGCAAGAGGTTCTCCAGTTCAATCTTCGGCTGGGGTGCCTTCTGTGCGGAGTCTGCATTTCCTCTCTGTGGTTGCGTGGGTTTCCTCCAGATACTCCAGTTTCCTCCCACATCCTAAAGACATGCTGTATGTGTGCCATCTGTGGAAGGTTGGGCACTGGACTGGCAATTCGACACCACAAAAACTCCACTGTCAATGATGAGTGGACAGGTGATCCGCTCTGGTGACCCCTAACCGGGAAAAGCTGAAAGAAGAAGAAGTATCTAGATGCAGAAAAGTACATGCAAGAACTAATAATGAGGCTGAAAAAATGTAGACTAGATCATGTGCATAAAAGGTATGTGGTAAGTAAGCAATAATGCCTGATAGGGTGTGTGTTAATGTGTAATTAATGCCTGCCCAGCAGTGTTGTGAGGCAGGCATTAATTACACATTAACACACACCCTGGAAGGCATTATTGCGCTTAGACAATGGAGTCTCTGTAAATTTGTTGTGTTTTACTTACTTATGTATATTTTAAGTACTATTTTATTTATTTAATATATTTTGAAGTAAAATAGTTCCTCCACCTAATGTTTCATACTTGCTGTAGTCTATGTTAATGGTGTTGGAGGAAGCATTTTACATCAAACATATATAAAAAAATAAGCAAGTGAAATACAAAACCTTTACATACAGCCCATTGTCTCTCCCATACACACATCCAGTCTCTTTCATGCACACACACATATATACAGACACAATTTCCTCTTTTTTCATACACAAATTCACTCACACAAGATCAGTCTCACACACTCTCTCACTCTCTGATCTCTCTCTCTCTCTCACACACACACACACACACACACACAGTCTCCTCTGCTTACATACGTGCGTTCAGTCACATAACTCTCATTTTCTCTCTCACTCTCTCAAAATCTCTCTCACACACACACACACACACACACACACACACACACACACACACACACACACACACACACACACAAACACACACACTCTCTCTCTCTCTCTATCTGCTTTCATGCATCCATTCATGCACACATGCAGACAGAAACAAAAAACACACTTTTCTGTTTTGATCGATCGCGCTGTCTCACTTTCTTACTCTCATAGATGCATACACTCTCTCACACATACACAGTTTATTTTTAATTTTTTTCTTTTTTTATTCTAAATTTGCTAAACAGCAAAAGCGCTGATTAGCGACTGTAAAATAATGGCTCGCTCGCTCTCACTTTCACTGACACATACACTCACACATTCACTGACGTGCATACACTCAAACACAGTCATAAACACAAACACACACACACACACACACACACACACCTACTTTTTTAGTTGTCTTCTTTTTTATATTTTACACTTGCTAAACAGCAAAAGAGCTGCTTAGTGAGTTTAAAATAATGGCAGCTGTTCCATTTTCTCAGTCTGCACTCCACGGTGGCTTGTTATGCTGCCGTGAAGCTGCAGACTCGTTCTTCTCAGCAGGCATTACTTGTACATAAATACCCTGCTGGAGAACGCTCTTTCTCCAGTCAGGGTACTGATGTATAGTTTTACCATTATCTAATATAATTTATTGTACGTTATGTTCCCCATGAGGAGGGTCTGCATCAGAGCCTTTACTAACCTTCTTTACCTACAATCCTTCTGTGTCATTTGATGCTGTGTTACAGTTCTTTAACAAACAAGTTGCTGGTGCACTGGGGAACACTTAGGCCAGCCAATCAACATTTTATTAACCTTTCTTGCATAACCATGTTCCAGATTTTTATGATATCTAATTTTACATACCTTCCTTTTGACTTGTACTACTCCAGACTCCAAGGCTTTTAATTATTTTATTGTACTTTTTCTGTCTTTCATCCATTGTATATCAAATGTTTTAATCATGCTTCCCTGTTGTCTATGCAGTCCATTTCATTTCCTATTACTGTTTACACTAGCGACCTTATGCCTATACCACTCATACCTCTCAACCTCGAAACATCAAAAATCTGGACAAAGGCCCATGAAAAATAGGTACAAATCGGTACACTGATTAACATAAAATGTGCATAAATAATTATGTAACCCCACCCACTCTAGTGGAATTACGGGATGCCAACTTTCAAATGCAAACTGAAGAACAGACATATGGCCCCAGAGCCCAGACCCTGTAGTAAATTATAACTTTTTTTTTTTTTTTGAAATGTGTTGCAATGATGTTCACACTTGCAAAATGCTATGGAATTAGCACTTGAGACCTCACATACCTTGTACCTGAGTGAGACATTCAAAATGCAAAGCTGCAAAGTCAGAGCCCTTAATAACATTGTCAAAATGCACTCGAATGCAATAGCAGCACATAAGATCATAGGATCACGTGAGGTTACAAAGCTAATGGCCCTGGGCCTGGGGCACTTACAAGCCTAGCCAAGAGTTTGTTTATCCCCAAAATATTAGAAATCTTGATAAGTAAAAATAAAAGACAAGAAATTTACATAAATAAGCAGAAAGTTATAGTTCACTTAAAATAAGTGGATGCCAGTTTAGCAGCACCACACTTAAGTCAAAGGACAGCTATAATAAACATGCATATTAACTTTTTTCTGCAAATTTACTGTGTGTGTCTGTTAGCCAGAACTGCATGCTTACAAAGACATATCACACTTGCTATACAAGAGCCTCATGTGTTACACCTACCAATACCATTACTGATCAATCATCACATACAGTGCTGCCTTAATGTCTTAAAGCACCAATGTGCTATAAAGCTCATATGTCAGTGTTCATAATGACACCTACTGGAAAGAAAACAATTAAAACACTGATACAGAGTGCCTTCCTAATATGTTTAAATGTTCCATCAGTAACAGTTAAACCAACCTAAAACATGATGAAGGCTGTCTGATAAATGCATCTGCTAGTGTACTCATGAGGAAAAAGTACTAAAAAATTAAAGAACACAAACACTGTTGTTAATCAAAAGTTAATGAATTTAGCATAATGTATAATTTAATCCAGTCTCAGAGATCTGCAGATACTTCAGTTGGTCAAAGTGTACCTTAAATAAATGGTTATTGTGTGACACAGTAATTTAATCCTGTCTCAGAGATCTGCATGTATTTCATTGGTAAAAGTGTGCATTAAACATTTTCTTCACATAAAGTGAGTCAGCATTAACACACAAGCTGCCTGTGCAGCAGAAACCTACAGTAAGATAGCAGTGGAGAAAATGCTGAAAGAACAGACATCCAGAGAATGTCCCAGTAACCCAAATTTTAGCAAACTCCAGCACAGCTAAACACATTCTGCAGCCCACTCAGATCAGTAACATGGCACTGGGGACACAGGGACAACAACCACACCCAACACGCACCATCTGAAATGTAACAGATGTAATAAATGCTAAGGAGTCCACTACAGTTCTATTCATTTCCTAGTAGACTGCAATAGACACCACTGTAAAAATATTGTATAGCACCATTATTTAATATGTCTTATAACGTTCATCTTAAAATAACAGCCTCTGAAAATTTCATTGTTAAATATTTTTGAAACAAAAACACAGTCCCGCCAATTTTCTCCACTTAAATGATACCTTGTATACATAATGTCATCGAAAAGTAAAGACATAAATAATCACAAGCAAACCAACACAGGCACAGCCTTTAAGTCAGTGCTTAAAATGCGGGACCACACAGTGTATACTAAAACTTGTAATAAATAAAAAAAATAAATCCAGGGAACATCACTGAAATCCAATGCTAACATGTATTACAACATGCATGGTACTAAGTTACTTGTCAACTGCAGCAAGCATGTCAATCGTTTTGATATCTGCAGAAACAAACATCCCTGTGCCTCAACGTTAGATTCAGGATACACTCAAAAACATATCCAAAATACTGGATCAAATGTATTTGATAAGCAGATCAATTAATACAAAAAACATCAATAATTACATTATCCTCACAAAGACCATAAATTGTCTCGATGTTGGTCACCATCTAACTAATGGATATGGTGCCAACAAAGGTGGGGGGGATTTTATAACTCCAACACCCTCGAACAGAGACTAGGCTGGATTACAAGAACACCTTCTGTAATCACTATGATGAAAAAGGCTAGATGACTTTATAGTAAGTTTAATAAAAACATTAGGTCATATAATAGCCCTTAATGTATCCAAACAAAGTGTTGTTCGGGAGTAAAGTGCTGCTTTTCATCTTTTTTACTCCTCCTCCTCCCTTCCGCAGATACCAGATTAATCTCCAAACGACATCACACAATATCTGCTGTTTCTACTTCAAACTTGCTGCTTCTACTAGTCACACTAGCTACCCTTTAAGTTTCTTTTGTATTTGTATACATACATATAATATAAATAAAAGACTGCTAATTCCCTGTACCTAAGAATTAAACTCAATGCAGTGCGCAAGTAAGAAAAATACCGGTAACAGATTTTTTTTTTTTTTTTTTTTGCTTACCTGGAGCCGGGAAAAAAGAAGTAGAAAGAAGAAGTGCTGTGCGACCTCCCACTGCCTAAATAAAACCCACAGACCAGTAAATTTAAATGAAGTAATAATGGCTTGGCAGTTGTCTGCCTTGTGCTGACATCATTCTGCATGCCCTGTACATAATGATGTCAAGAACAGTCCAAAAAAAAAAAAAAAAAAATAAAAAGTAAATAAAAACCCTGGGAAATTCAGAAATTAAAGGAGCCACTCAGAAATTTGTGGCACCCCAATATTTTGCCCTCAAAACCAGTATTTACTGAGGAATTCGGAATGGTTGAGAGGTAAGATACCACTGTCTTGCCTCTTACACCTTCCCATGACTCGCAGCAACTCTTAAGTCAAACCATTTTCCTAGTGTCTCTTACTCAGTCCCCTTTTCCGTTTAACCAAGCAATGTTATATTTTACTCATCTACCGTACTTACGTCTTTGCTTTTGGGTTTCTCAAAACACCATTATACAACCCATGCTGTTTCATCTTCTGTTTTGAGCTTCCCTTCATTCATATGCCCCTCCCCTTTACACTGGTTTCCCCTTGTCTTTACCTCCAGCAAAATTATATCCCTGCTGCCAAAGTTTGATCTGCTGTTTACCCCGAGAGGAATATTTTTAAGAACTGTCAAGATTCTCCCTGTGAACACCTCCCATGTTCTACCATGTTGTTTTTACATTATTAGTGTCCCTATTTGTCTTATATGATAAAATGTTTGAGACTTACATTGCCATCTCGGGAAAAAAAAATGTCTATGTAAACTATAATAATCAAACATTATTACTGTCTGAACTTAGGAAATGCAGAATAGGAAGTCACATATTGAACAGAGAAAGAAAAATGTTCATGTGACTATTAAGCATGCATATGGGGCATTTGACTATTGCCTAAGTTCAGAGCCACACTGCAGATATCTGTTATTACCTCATTGCTAATGTCCATTCAGTTGAATTATAGTTGCTGTACTACTTTAGGTCCCTGCATTGCAAGTGCAAGTTACATCTTCTTGGCAACTTCTGGGATGTTATTCCTATTTTATTGTATCTCCTTGCTAACTCCATTTTCACCTATCTCTCCCTATATTGTTTAACAGTTTACATTATTTCATGCTACTGACACCTTCATGATTGGCCCACCATTTTATTCCTCGACTCTTGCATTAATTCTACTCTTTGCCTGAGTCTGTCCTTATTGTCGAATAAAGGGAACTATCACACTGTTTTCTGCATACCACTGGATTTTTCTCCTGCCTCCTGCATGGGGTCACTAATCTTTTGGTCCTCCCATTATAGCTTAGTCTGAAGTTGACTGGTTTTTTGACGAAATCCATCATCTTCTTTTGGCTAGTAAAGGTACTAGTAATGCCCTGGAGAAAAAGATACTCCTGAGTGCTGAGTATGAAAGTCTCTATCTAATATACTTTTCCCTGTACTGACATAAAGCCATTTCTCTTCACCCTCATTCCAAATGAAAAGTTCTGGTCTATAAAAATCTGCTCCTCTGCTAGTTTTAATTTTTCCACTCTTTTCCATACTTCCTTAAGTACTCTCTCCTTTGTTTTGTAAGAGAGGAAGCACATGATCATTAGCCTGAGTTTCCTTGCTGTCACTTTACTTAAGCACCATGTGGTTCAGTGCACTTTCTCTATTCAAATTTCAACCACCAGGATTCCAGTCCATTTTGGTAGTAGGTTTTTCACAGATGTCACACACGCTGACCCTTCAAACCTTTTTGGTATTCCTGTTATTTCTATATTATGTCTTCTAGTTCTGTCTACCAGATCAATACCGTTTGTTTGCAGATACGCCAGTCTTGCTTGTGCAGTATCTGTTCCTGCTCATAGTTCTTCATTTGCTGACAATAACGCTTGGATCATTGAAGTATGCTTATTCCATGTCTCCAAAACCTCCACCAGTTTTCTATCCTGCACTGCATGATTTTTCTGTTAGCAAGCTCTTCATATCTAGAGTTCTTGCCATATGGTTATAGACTCCTGTGACGCCTTCTCTGCAGTAGCTATTTTTCCTATTCTTTTGCTTTTTCTGAATCAGAATGTCCCTTTTAATTCCCTTTTTTGCTCATTAAGGCTACTGATCATTTTTACTGATAATCTGGTTTAACACTGGCACTCCCTTATCTTTTTTAATGACTATTACTCCTAGACAGCATGGATCATTTGCCTTCAAGCTCAATGCCATACCAAAAGCTTCAGATGTTTCATAAAGAAGAGTGCTTACAGGATTAAATTTCTCAACGGCCACACCCAAAAGACTGTGCAGCTGTTTCATTAAGGTCATATGAGGAAAATGAATGCATGAAAAGGTTTTCATTCAACTTTCTGATGTAATAATGTAATGGCAAAGCATACTGCATTTGACCATAAGCAATTTCTCTACATTTAATACAAAATAGTGAACGCAATCTGTAAGACATTCTGTGTATCCGCTGAGGTTAAGCATCATTGCTGTGGTTTACATCGCAGTAAGGGAAGAGAGAAGAAATAAAGGGAATCAATCAAACAAGAATAAAAAGATTAAACTCAAGAGAATCACTTCCATCAAGGTTTGCCCCTTTAAAATTATATGCTTGCCCAGCAATGCCCAGCATTTACTTTTGCTATTATTTCAGCTTGAGGGAAAAAAATGAAAAAAATAAAACTCTGCTGCACTTGTTATATGCTGAAATTAGTTGTGTTATAGTTCTAAGCTAATAGGCAATAATTTTGATATCATTAAACATGAAAAGCATATATCAACATACTAAAGCCTTTTATTCCAACAGCACATGAATTATGCCAACCACAGCCACTAATAATATTTTCTAGTGAATAGGTTCTAGTATATTTATCTTTGCTCAGAGGCAAAAATACAATGACCCTCTGCTAAGTTACAACTTCTAACAGTTTTTGTGCAAAATAAGAGCAAAGAAATACTATTTTTGTAATAATATCAGCTCTTCTTCATGTCATTTATAATTCAAACAAGAAAACATTCCATTACTGAAAATAATGTTTTTTTAGAGAAATGTATGAATTCTACCATGCTTCTTTGCATTGTCTTCTGTATTGCCCATTTTAATTATTATTAGCCCCCAGGTACTACAACTAGAGGCCACAGACCATTATAATATAAAAATATCACATTTTGCCCAGAATTACATTATTCACAATTACTAGATTCAGCAGGGCAGTAGTTTATAAAGTTTGCGAAATATTCAAAAAGAACATTTCATTTAGACACTATACTTACTTAAAGCTTCTCTTAATACTTTGTTGTCTGCAACATATGACCATAATTCAGACTGTGCCTTATTTATACATACATATTGTAAGTGTGTGTGTGTGTGTGTGTGTGTGTGTGTGTGTGTGTGTGTGTGTGTGTGTGTGTGTGTGCGCGCGCCCGTGCGCGCCTGTGTATCTTATTTACAACAGATATCCAACACAAGTGTGTAGCTTATGCCTCTTTTATAAGACTAGAGCAATTTTTAAAGTGTAATCACTGCCAGTATTCATTTGTCAAACTAATCACTGATTTTGAATTGGAATTATTGCAAAAAACATTATCTTAGTCTCAGAAAAGATTAGCCAAGCAAATGCATAAGCAATTATAGTTTTCATAATGAGCAATCACTTAACATCGTCTACTTTGTGCATATACCTGATTTAGATGCTGTTACAGCAAATAGTTAATAGTTCATTATTTTAAATTTTGATTCACGAGAAGACTTTTTTTTTTTTCTGTTTTTATTTATCTATTTTTTGTTTCACTTATTAAGATGATGTACAGATTGTGCATCCTACATACAAGCTGTCTATCACAGGAATATGTTTTGCTCATTTTTCCCCCTTGGACCTACACTCCGGCACCATCTGTAATACTAAATAATGGATCAAAATGAAGTTCTGAACATGCCTTCTGTTACTGAACTGTTTGTACTTACTGCTTGTAGCAAAACATAGCAACTGTGTGGCACTCTTATATGCAACCACTAGGATTCATCCATTTATTCATTTAACATTTATTGAACTTCATCATGAAGCAGAAATATTCAGAATATTTGCAAAGTGAACACTGATGTGTTAGAATGAAGTCAGCACATCTTGCTTACAGCAGATATTCAACATGAGTGCAAAGGGCATGCTTCATTGTTAAAACCAAAGTCCTTTTGAAAGTGCAAATTTCTGTTCATATTAATTTGTCAAACAAATTACTTATTCCAAATAAAATATTATTGCTCTTTGTATTGCTTTTCCACACATTGTAGAAGGTATTTTCTTGCTAAGCATTCAGTCACATCTTTTTCCATCTCACCACGGTCTGGAAGCCATTTTTGTTCATTATGGTACAGCTACTGTTTGTTCTTGGGTTAGGTTTTGCAAAGTGAATGGTTTTGCATAACACCACAGTACAAACACATCTCAGTAAATCATTGAGAGTGTGCTCCTTGTTGACAGAACTTGAACATGTATTCTGAAATGCTTTCATTTCTTATTATGTTTCATTTATATAACATGAAACTTTCCATAATTGTTAGAGGTTTGAATTAATTTGGTTTGACAAATTTGTTATAGCTCATTTCATCAATTTTGCATACAATTTTATCTTGTGCTTAAATACTGAATAGCAATCTGTAAGTGATAACACCTACTATATTCAAAAAAGCACAGTAACATCTTATGAAGTTCAGTCCCCACCTTCTAATACCTCATCTCTAAAACAGTATAGCTTTTTTGATCTTGAGTAATCCATCTTATTTCTTCAAACTGTGTCCTCCTATTCAAATAAATAGGTTTAATACTGACTCATCTGGCATATTAAACATTTCAGGTCCATCATTCTGTAACATCAAGTGCAGAATGTGTACCATGTTTAACACCATCCTCCAAAATGTCTCTGTTATATATACATACATAATGCTAAAGCTAATAAGCATTATGGATGCATATACAACATTAAAGCTAATAAGCTAACTTCAGTGATTTGCATGTCATGTAATACAAAATTAACTTAAAGAATTCAGTCAGAATATACATACCACATAGGCCAGATCTCAGGCCTTATGTCGATTAATTATTTATTAAGTATTTTGATATGATGTATATTAGAATTGGGGAAATGTTGGAAAGAACCAAACATATATATCTGTATAAATGAAGAAATGATGAAGTACATTTACTTTGTGACAGAAGAATGCAAGTAGCCAATGTAGTTTGCCCTTGTTAGTGCATTTTTAACCTTTTATATCACATCCATCCCTTACCCTTCCAATTCCACTGTTGCCATGGATGGCTGTATGAATTGCATCTCTAGCACTAATTCTGGTAGTCCACTATATAGTCCTTCAGTCCTCCATCTGTAAAAGAAAACATTTTGGAAAATCAATAAAATGTTTAATCCCATTATCCTGCAGACTATGTGTCTTCTTTCCCACTCTGTTCTTCCTGTTCAGGATGACAGACCTCATATCATTGACATAATACTGTACAGCAATAACATGTTCACATATCTTCTGGCCTCGACAGGGAAGAGTTTCATCTCCAATATTCTGTTGTCAAATTCCTCTAGGATGTGTTCCAATCCCTTCTACTTTGGTCAACAGATTTTTCTGAAGGCTTTACTATCGATTCCATCCAGCAGCCTCATGTCCTGTTATTTATGTGACCTCCTAAACTGGATCTAAAACTCAAGGTCAGTATCTGTCTAGGGCCATGCACAGTGAAAACATCACTCTTTGCATCTAGATTTTACTCATCTAAAGATACAATCAAGCATTACTGTTATTGTTGCCCCTGTCCTGTCATTCTGCCTTCAGTTGTTCAGTTTAAATGGGGACCACCTCCCCACAGTCTTGTCTTGCTCTCTTGTCATCAGTGACACCTCTCACCTTATAATTCACACCAGGATTTTCCTGGCCTATGTTCAGTGCTTTGCATTTCTTTGCAATGATCATCACATGCCAACTATCTGATAACTTGTTAAGTTCTTTTATTTCCTTCTCTTTACTCTTTCAAAATCATTAACTACTGTACTTCCCATTTTGTCATCATCAAGGAAAGTAATTATGTTCAGTAATCCTTCAGATCTATGAAAAAACACAAAGAAGAGTACTGGATTCTGTGCAGACTTGTCACTTCACTAGTCATTTTCCAAATCCCTGACATGGTCTTTCTCACAACCCCCCGATTCCTATGCTTCAACTACATATTTACCCAGTTACACAATCTTTGCTTTACCTCCACCTTCCTTTTTGACTCTTGTGCAAGGTTGAGCCAAAGACCTCACAGAAGTTCAGATAGATAACATCTACCTGACCTCCACTGTCAAGTTCCTTGTACACCAGGCATAAAACTAGATAAGTTTTAACAGATAACTTCTTGCCATCTTTACTGTTATTGTCCTAGAGATTATTGCTTTCTAGAAAAGCCTTCCACACTGAATTTTAGCTTTCAACCATGACTCTCCTTGCTAATATTGTAAAGCTAACATGCTTCCTGATCCCTACTTATTTCTTGCTCCCCTCTTCATTTTACATCTATACTGTATATTGTCTACTACTCCTCAGGCATATTTACATTAACCAATGATCCATTAAGCTCTTATGGATCTTTGAAAATACAGGTCAAATTTTTGAAGACTCTGGGAAGTAGCAAGCCTGGTCCCTTATCCTCCTTAAGGGCAGTCAGTTTGCTTTTTACTTCCTCACTCTCAACTCTTATATCTTACCACTTTTATTTCCATGCTGGTTTGCCTTATTGCCAGGATGGCATTCTGCCCTTACATTCTATTGCTAATAACAAACCAAATCAGTCATTCAGCACCTCTGGTTCTCCCACTATGGGCTGTTTTTGATAAGTAAGAGAAAAAAATGAAGTGAGGGACAGAATTAACCAGGCTGCATAAATATGCAACCTCGTTGATGTTATTGTCTTATTGTGATTTTGTCTGTTCCTACTATACTTTTCCATAACACAGCGTGTTCCATACCTATGGTATCTCCAATAGCTTGTTTACCTCCTTAGATTATGTCCATCCTCCTAATTCATCCTTCACACCTGCAGCACAACATAGCCCATTCTTCTAACATTCCATAGCACTATTTTTCTTTGAAATCTTAATTGTCCCTTACTCTAAACTACTCAGCGAAGTGATCATTTTGGCTAATGATGTTTTAACAAGGAAATCCAAGAGCCCTCTATGTTGTCTAAGATCAGGAATTGTATCATTTCTGATACAGCCCAGTACCACATAGTGCAGGTCCAGATCATTCAAGACCTTGGTCAACTCCCATTTTCCTTGAGCCTAGAGGTCAGACTCTCACCTTCTGATTTTGCCAAATTCAAGTCACCTAAGAGTGTTACCCACTTCTTCGAACCCCAGACCTTTATTCCTCTTCCATTTTATCATACTCCTTCATGCTGTGTGTCTGGGAGATGATACATTGTATCAGTGCATCAGTTTTCCAACATTTCCTCTTACTTTTATAACGTGGATGAGGATAAAAGAATACATGCCACCTACCTTGACCTAGCCATGGGATTTGACACAATTCTCCACTCAGGGATTATAAATAAACTCACAGAAATGACCATAAATCCCTATGTCACCAATTAGATAGCCGATTGTCTCACAGACAGAACACATGTGGTTAAAGTGGATGAATCCTGACCCAGCAAGAAGCCGGTTACTCGTGGTGGGCCACAGGGCTCAGTACTGTGACCACTCCTGTCCAGAATATACCTTTATGAAGTCAAGGCAAGTGTGGAAGATCTCTGGATGACAAAGTTTGATGACAATTACAAGCTGGGGGCAATCACGGAATCCCCCTGTGATGTAGATATTTTTCAAGGGGATCTAGATCAAACGGATGATTTTTGCAAGAACCATGGCCTAAAACTAAATGCAAAAAAATGCATTATCATACCCTGTGGGAAGTAAATTACAATGTCAATAGCATGCCCCTTAGAGCAGACTCAGAGGTGACTGATCTTGGTATGCAGATAGATAGTAGGCTGAACTTTGACCACCATGAGTCCACAGTGGTGAGGAAATGTTTTTATGTGTTGGAACTTATAAATAAAGGTATGGCATCCAGATCCAATGAAACTATACTCATGCTGTACTCAGCCCTCATTACACCAATAATTGAGTATAGTGCTCCATTTGGCATGTACTTGACGAGGAAATTACAGTAGCTAGAGTGACCTCAGAGGTTCCTCACAAAGAAAATACAGGGTGCAAGCAACATGAACTATGTGGATAGACTAAAAGCCCTATCCGCTACTCTGTCTCCTACTGACTATTATGAGGTGACCAATGACTGATCTACAAGGTACTCATAAATCCAGCCCTGATGGAGCTGCTACACATCCAGAAGTCAAACAGCACAAAGTTCACCCAATCTAGGAATCTAAACTTAGACAGCAACTCAAACAAAACATGCTGGAGAGACAGATATGTGTCTCAGACATTGCTCCTTCTTTGGAACAGGCTTCCTATTTACATAAAGCAGAACCTTTCCCTAGCCCTCTTCAAATACAGTTTGGGTCAATGGATGGGGAATCGCAAATTCACACCTGGGGTAGTGCCTATGTCCCTTATGGACAAGGGCAGTCTATAAGATAATGCACAGGCACAAATACAAGTCATCCGCTTTCCCCTAGGGGCCATATATTGGATAAAATTGGGTTATATTGGCTAGGCTTGTAAGGGTTCTTAAGCTGTTAGCTAAATAATCTCCTATGAACCTATGAACCTATAACATAAACTTCTATTAACAATTTCAGAATATGAATAAAAGTTACACTTAACACTAATGATTAAAACAATTAAGCATGCATAGAAAACCTTTTTCCACAGAGCAACTGCTACTACTGGGTTAATACTACTTCTCAAGAAGCAGCTTAGGATTAGTACTACTCATTTGCTTCTGGGACATAAGGGGCAATGGATCCTTGATTCATAGCTGTATGCAGCTGTGTTCAGACCAACACTATCTCCACTACTAAATGGATGGCACCTCCAGTAAATAGGAGCCATGGAGAAGCAGTCTCCCACAATTTCTGTAGCCAGTCTGATTGAGATGGGTATCTTGAGATAATATAAGAATTGTCTCAAGCTGTCTGACAATCACCTACTACTCAAAGAACATAACATGGTTTGTGAGAGATGGATGCATTTAATGTCACAGAGGGCTAAATGGTCATACAGTGTCATCACCAATGTGAGGATTGTCAGCAGCTCACCCCACAGCACACCTTCCCAAAACTCACATAAAACACATAGTCTATCTTATGTCAAGGAAGTCAAGGTTTTAAAGATTAACTTTCCCAAACCACAAAGACCTCTGAAATGAGACAAGGGCATTAAGCACCATCAGCAATGTTTCAAGTCTGCAGCGTGATCAAATGCTACCACCTCACATTATAACCAGGGACACATTGCTCAGATGTCAAGTCTATAAGGCAGGCATCCTTCCAACCAAATATTGTAATCATATGTTACTCCATAGTTAGATAAACGGATGCACCCCTCACCAGGCAGAGTAAGAAAACAGTAACAATCATTTGCTTGTCCAGCTCACACATACACTCAAGTCCTTGAACAGCAAGCACCATTATGACCCTGTTATAGTACATGTGGCTATAAATTACTTGAAACTTACCTCCCTGGATTATAGGAAAAGTGACATGATGGAATTCTAAGACAATGTGATCCAGGCAGGGGTGAGCCTAGTATTGAGCTGCATTCTATCTTCTCCAATAATTATACCTCAAAATGAGCAAATCTAATTGATTTCATTTGGCTTACTCAAAGGGGATGCAATATTTGTCAACCTGAGAGGTTACGGTCAACAGACAGTGCTGCTTCACCAGGGATGGTCAGTACTATCCCTTCATGGCTTTCCTGTATTTGCTAAAACAGTATCTATCCCCATAGTGCCATTTTTGTGTAATGCCAACAGGACCAATCTACCAAAATAAAAAAACAGTATAAGGAGACTATAAAGGTACTTTTGATCAATACTAGGAGCCTAAACATAAAACTCCACTCACTGCAAGCCGTCTTCATTTTGTAGGGCATAAATATTGGGTCTATATTACAACAGTAAAGAGGCATTTAATCGAATGCCTCTTCGCTGACACTTATACAATGAACACACTAAAGCGCGAACACTCAGAACACCAATTTCTTTCATGCATTTATTTGTATGGCAGTAAGACGTTTGGAAGCAATTTTGAATAGTAAGGAACCAAGCAGAAGAATTGGCCTGGCCTGTACTGGAAGCCACTTAGCATTTGAAAGAATAAGTTAATGGTTTTATTCAATGGAGAGTTAGCTATGAATTGGCATAGTTCATTGGAGATGTTCTAAGAAATGACAATGTTTTTGGCAGAGGCAAATGTGATAAACTGAGAGGCTGCCAGCCCAGCTAAATTATAAATTATAAATATTAATATAATCCACAAGCTTGTATGGCAAATGTAAGAAACCTGTGTTATGTGCTGAACTTCAAAAATGTAATCAGTGCACCCTGCTGGAAGAAAGGTGATAAGTAAAGAATTTTACAACTGTGTGTGATCTTAAGCTCAGAGACAGGATGTCTGCAGCTGGAAATTCTTTCTATTGTCCTAAGACAGAAATAATTACTAGGTTTCACATGTAAAGTGTCTTTTATTGCTGTGGCTTCTTGACAGCTGCAAGATCACAAAGCAATGTTAAATTTTAAGTTCTTTTAACCTGAGAAATTAAGTAGAGGTGACAAGAATGATATAATCTGAAATGACTCAGCAGTAATATGTATTATCAATTTAAGACTATCTCACAGAGAAAGAGGTGGCATTTTGTATTTTGTTCTCAAGCTGACAACAACTCACCAGCACTTCTCATCTATACTTGCTTGCTCTGTAAGTAAGATATTTAGAACACTGATTTCTCATATATATATATATATATATATATATATATATATATATATATATATATATGTGTGTGTGTGTGTGTGTGTGTGTGTGTGTGTGTGTGTGTGTGTGTATAGTAAGATTAGTCTAGCTGTTCTCTGTATTTATGTGAGACTATCCTGCAATGTTGTTTTAAAGTATTTCCTTTCATTTCTGAACTCTCTATTGTCATTGTGTTGAACTAATGAGTATTGTCTTATGTTTTTCATTATTTGGCTGTTTTGTGTAGGGATAAGATAAGCTCTTAAAGTACTTGCTGTATTTAGTGATACTGTACAAAGCTACTCGAATAGCCTTGCTGCTTGTCACACTCACTAATTGGATAATAATAACATTACACAGTAGAATTGGTCACCCTTTGGGAAGACCCTTATTAGTAACTGATAAGAGTAGTTGGTGGCAGTGATTTCTACCTTATAGTCTGGGCAGAAGGGGGCATAGCTGGAGAACCTGTGCCAACCTTCCCCAGGAGCATATGTGAGTTTGTATATAACTCATATCTCAAAGTGCGTGTGTGTGTGTGTGTGTGTGTGTGTGTGTGTGTGTGTGTGTGTGTGTGTGTGTGTGTATCAGCTACTTGGGCAGGGACAAAAAGCACTGGTTGGACAGAGAGGGTACTAGAGGTTTTGGCTTGCCTACTTGGCTGAGATCTGAGTCTTATAGCCGTGTCAGTAGGGAGGCTTATTGGGGATCTGGAGAGAAAGGGAGAAACCTGCACCAGACTGACTGTGATCTCTGTGTGCTCTTAAAGGAAATTGTACTTTACTGTGTGTGTACCTGTTATCCTCCCAATGTGGACGCCCATCACTGGTGCTAGTGGTGAGGATTGAGGCTCCTTGATTACTGGGACAGTGCATGGGCATCACCGCAAATGCAAACAAGGGAAGACCATATTCAAATTGGTCAGGGAGGAATCATTCTCATTTAGTAACCCTTTTGCTGCATGAAAAAGGAATAGAGATATTTTGTTCTCCCAAAATCATGTTGACGAAGAAGTAGAACTGGGTATTTGACCATGTCAAAAGTAAAGGTTTAGTCAATGAACAGAGCTACAGTAAGATGTTTTTTTTTTTCATAGCAGTTAAAATGTTATCAGTCAGGATACTTACAGCATTGGGCTCCTACCCACTCAAAATCCATGCTGTTTGATAGAGAGCAAGAAACATTTTGTAGGCAAGTGCTAAGTTTGATACATATGAGTTTTTCATGAATTTTCTCAATAATTGGTAGGACAGAAAAGGAGCAGAAGTAACTGCTAGAAGAGAACTGGGTTTCTTTTTCTAGTGGACAGACAAAAGAAAAATTTCAAATATGTGGCATTGTGATATAGTGAGCTAAATGTTGTAAATATGAATCAGGGGCAGGTTTTATAAGTTCCAGCTGATGAGTCCATAAGTATCTTAGGTTCATAGGTTCATACTAGGCTATCTGCCCTAGGGCATTTACAAGCCTAGCCAGAGTGTGTTTGGCTTTCACCACCCATTTTAAAATGAATTTTGCTATGCCCTTTTTCGAGGTTAGTATACTGTGCAGCTGTCTAACAGTGACACAGAAGTGATACCTGGAGTAAATCTACGATCTCCCATCCACTCATCAAGATTCCTCTTGAAGAGAGTCAATGAGGGACTCTGCCTAACCTGGACTGGGATTTTATTCCAGAGTGAAGGGAGCCTCTGGGTTATGAATCTGTCCCTCCAGCATGTCCTATTTATTTCAGTGCTGAGGTTCAAGTCTCTCGAGCGAGTAGCTCGATGGGATTTGGATTTTCTGAGGTGCAGCATGTCCATTAATTCCTGGTTGGACATGGCTTTATATGTCAGGCACAGATCGCCTCTGAGCAGGTGGTGTGCCACTGAGTAGAGCTGGAGTTTCTTTAACTGGGCAGCATATGGCATCTTTTTGAGCCCTTTGATCCTCTTGGTGAGGTACTTTTGGGGTCTTTCCAGTTGCTGCAGGTGTCTGGTAAGGTACATCCCAAAAGGGGCATTGTACTCAATTATGGGCCTGATGAGGGATGAGTAAAGAGGCACGATGACCTCCCCTGATCTAGATGTGAATCCCTTCATGATTAGGTGGGCTATATAAAATGATTTTCTAAACACTTTGGCCACGTGGTTGTCGAATGAGAGATTGCTATCAACATGGGTCCCCAGGTCCCTAATTACTTCTTCCGTACTTAATGAATTACCATCTATGTGGTAATTTGTGGGCACTTTGTTTTTGCCGAACGGGATGACTATTACACTTTTTGGCGTTTAGCTTGAGGCCATGGCTCTGACACCAGTTGTCTGTTTCTATGAGGCCCTTTTGTAGGATGCTTGTGTCAGCTGGAGAATTGATTATGGCACCCAGTTTGCAGTCATCTGTGAACTTGGTCAGCCACAGTCCTTCCGTGTTCACCTGTACCTCCAAGAAATATATACAGAACAAGAGAGGTCCCAGTTCTGAGCCTTGTGGGATGCCACTTGTAACTGGTTTGGAGTCTGACATGGCTCCAGCAATTCTAACCATGTGGGTTCTGTCCATGAGCCAGTTTGCAACCCATCTAGTGGCATAGGGGTTTAGATTTAAGCTGGTGAGCTTATCTATAATGCCCGAGTGGGGTATTGTATCGAAGGCTTTTGCGAGGTCCAGGTAGGCTGTGTGGACCACCTTCACCTCGTCAATGGCCTTGGTGACTGTTTCAAAGAAATCAACCAGGTTTAAGAGGCAGGATCTGCCCTTTACAAAGCCGAACTGGGTAGGATCCAGTGTCTGTAGGTCCCCAATATCTTTATTTGTGAGGTCCATGATGATCCTTTCCATAGCTTTGCAGACCAAGCTAGTCAGGCTTATGGGGCAATAGTTTCTAGGATCCGTTGAGGCACCACCTTTGTGGAGAGGGACCACTGTTGCCGTATGCCACTCTTTGGGTACATATCCTGTAGTAAGGCTGAGACTGAACAGTAGTTTTATGTTTGGGTTTAGTTCTTCTTGGAGTCCATGTAGGACGCAGCCTGGGACACCATCTGGTCTCATTGATGCTGTGTTTTTTTGCTTTGGAGAGGGTGGCTCTTACCTGAGCATCTGAGATGTCAGGGGGCAGCATTCTGCTGGGATAGATATTTGCCCTTTTGGTGGGGAAGGGGGGGAGAAGTTTGCGCTGAACCTGTCAGCTAGGATGTTGGTAATGTCTGTGGGTTCGGTGTATTTTTTTGTAATTTTGGACTAATTCTGAGCATATCTGGGAATTCCCACCCAGGTTTCTAACATAACTAAAGAAAGCCTTGTGATTATCCTTAGTGTCCTGTGCAATTTTTCTCTCGAAGCTGGCCTTAGACGATTTTATGAGTGCCCGTAGTTTTTTGCTAATACTGATCAGAGATGCCTTCCCTTTTTGCGATTTTGCTCTATCATGTAGTAGCTTCCTCCTTCTATTGTGTAGTTTGTTTATGGCTGGGGTCCACCAGACAGGACGCCTGCCTTTGGAGGATTGGGTCTTGGTTTTGTTTGGGATTGCATGATCCATGCATTCCTGAAGGTGTTCATAGAATGTGTTTATAAAGGATTCTGCGGTCTGGGTCATATTTTCCACAGGCCCGGGGGCTTTGAAGGATTCCACCTCAGTTTTGAGGAGTGTGAAATTTGCTTTAGAGAAGTTTTTCACTGTGGTTTTCTGGGCAGGGGCTGGGGTCGGGATGTGAATATCTAGCGAGATTAGTTTATGGTCTGATCTTACCAGTGAGGGATACACTTCTGGTCTGGAGCATAGAGTCCCCATTTTGGTGATGATCAGGTCCAGTATGTTTTTCCCTCTTGTGAGAGTGGTAACAAGCTGTTCCATAGTATTTGAGTTTATAAATTCTAGGAACCTTTGGGCTAGGGTGTTGGAGCTAGAGTAATGCTCCCAGTCTATGTTTGGATAGTTGAAGTCGCCCAATATAACGGTGTTTGGAGAGACCTTCATATTTTCCAGAATTTTCAGGGAGGCTGAGTGGGGTTCCTGGGTTTGGGAGGGTGGTCTGTAGCAGGCTATAAACTGGAAGGCATTTTTCCCACTGTTAGTTGCACATGGATAGTCTCTGATGCTTCGTGCTGTGCCACCAACCTGGAGGTGTGGGTATCTTTGACAAATATTGATACTCCCCCTCCTTTTGTGGTTTGGTCCAAGTTTTGGGTCCGAAAAACATGGTATGAGGTATAACCTGGTAGTGCTGGGGTGCTCTCGGGAGCCTTGAACTAGGTTTCTGTTACTGCACAGATATCAATGTTCTCCATGCTAAGGAGAGTTTCGAGTGCATGCATCTTGAGGTTTAGACTTCTGGCATTGAGTAGAATTACTCTTAGTTTCTTATCCCTTGTGATACCTGTGGAGGTGGGATTGTCTTTTGAGCCTTGCCTAAAAATGGCACTATGGGGGTGGCAAGAGCCTTTGCCAATATCCGAAAGCCCAGGGGTGACAGGTGCAAGCCGTCCCTAGTGAAGCATCGTGGCTTGTCGAGCATGTCATCCCAGGCTGACAGGCATTGGATCCCCTTTGAATGACACCAATACTTAAGCCAGTTGTTGAGATTGATCATCTTGTCTTCATATTGTGGCATCATTCTTGGTGAGGGTAAGATGCTACTCAAGGTCAGGGTCATACCGGCCTGGGCTACATGCTCAGAGAGCTCATCTATGTCTCTTTTCATGTAGTCCAGGGAGGTGCATCTCAGGTCATTCACACCAGCATGGACAATGACTGAGTCATATTTGTACTTGCCTTGGAGTGACCTGAGTGCTTGTGTTATGTGGCAGATCCTAGCTCCCGACAGGCAGCTCACCGTGACCTTCTCCTTGTTCAGCCTGGTGAGCAGGACATCAGTGTGACTGATGATAGAGTCACCTATTACAAGTGTATCAGGTGTGTTGTTTAGCCTTAAGGGCTGTCACTGTTCAGCACACTGGCTTTGTGAGCTATGTGTTGCACGTGTTTTGTTTTGGGGTAGCAGTTTCTTGGGTGTCTGCTTTGGAGGTCTCTGTTGCTTAGGCAGATTTTTATTTAGAGCCTCTGCGTATGTTTTTGTGTGTTTATGTGTTTGGTTTGCTGTCGTGGTAGGTCTGTGTGAGACTGGAATTGTAGTGAGTGTGGTTTCCTTCTCCTCCTGACTGGTTACACCAGTACTGAGTTGAGAGAGCTTAGCCTCCAGTTTGGCTATACGGTTGCATCTCTCACATGTGTTGGAATTTGTTGGGAGGAGGAGACGGTTGTCTGTGTACATGAGGCAGTTGTAACATTGCCTCAAGATTCCCAGATTCACCAGCTGGACCGGAGAGGAGATTGACAACTGACCTTTGGACATGCTAGAATAGTATTGGGAATTCCTTTATAATTGAAAAAAGGGCCAATGGGGAACAAGGTACTCAAGGGGAGTTTTTGAGGGTGTAGTGCTTTTAATTTTTTAGTGCTGACTTATATAATTGCTTTAGTGAGCAAGTGCCAGGCTTTAGAGTAGAAATAGGATGCTTGTTATGAGAACTAGATCAGTTCTAAGGGAAAAAGTGAAGAGCAGACTTTGTGGAGCCAAGAATGGTTTAAACCCAATTAAGCGGCATTGCCCGATGCTGCGCTATGCGCAAAATCACGCAAAGCCGCGCTAAAGCGGGTTTTATACAGGGGGACTTGAAAGAGCTAGAAATTGGCCCAAAACAGCCAATAGACTACCAGATTCACGTGCTGGGAACACCCCTCCAGGGATAGATAGGCTGCTCTAAGCTCCCCACTGCCACTGGTGAACAAAGAAGCCTCCCTTTATCCAAGAAAGGAAATGGGCAACACAGGAACTTTCCAAAAGTCCAGAATACAGCAAAGCCTGTATTTGGACTACTCTAGGTCAGGAAAGATGGGAAACAAGAATATTTTTTTTTTCTTTTTTGCAGCAAACAGCAGGAAAATGCAATAAATATGTAACACAGGCTAACGCACTTGAGTGTGTAGCCTCAACAGGTAAATGCAACAAACAGGACAAACTTTAAAAGTGCAGGTGCAAAAACAACTTTAAACAGTTTAAAACAGTTCAAGAATGCAGAAATACTTGCAGTTTAGCTAGATCAGACAGTCGCCCAGGTAGTAGCAGGAAAACACTTTTATCAGGTTAGCAGTCACTCTTTTAGCCTCTCTGCTGCTAGCACCAATCTGCAGGACCACGAGGAGCTTGGCTGAGTATTAACAAGCGCAAAAAACGCGCCAAAGCGGGTTTTATACAGGGTGACTTGAAAAAACTAGAAATTGGCCCAAAACGGCCAATAGAGTACCAGATTCTTGTTGCTGGGAACACTCCTCCAGGGATAGATAGGCTGCTCTAAGCTCCCCACTGCCACTGGTGAACAAAGAAGCCTCCCTTTATCCAAGAAAGGAAATGGGCAACACAGGAACTTTGCAAAAGTCCAGAATACAGCAAAGCCTGTATTTGGACTACTCTAGGTCAGGAAAGACGGGAAACAAGGATCATTTTTTTTTTTTTTTTGCAACAAACAGCAGGAAAATGCAATAAATATGTAACACAGCCTAGCGCACTTGAGTGTGTAGCCTCAACAGGTAAATGCAACAAACAGGACAAACTTTAAATTACAAGTGCAAAAGCATGCTAAAGCTGGCTTTAAAGCAGGGGGTTAGAAAGAGATAGGAAATGGCACAAAACGGCCAATAAGCTACAAGTTACTGGGCTGGAACCACTCTTCAAGGGACAGATAGGCTGCTCAGAGCTCCTCACTCTCACTGGTGAACAAAGAAGCTTCCTCCTATCCAAATAAGGATATGGGCAACACAGGAACTATGACACAGCCCAGAGATCAACAATACCTGAAGACTGGACTATTCTAGTTCAGTAAAGGCAGGAAACAAGGATATATATATATATATATTTTTTTTAAGTAGCAGAAATTAGGTACAGAAACACAGTAAATGCTTTAATTCGGCTAGCGGACTTGAGTGTGTAGCCTACCAGTTGCCTGTATCACTCTGCAGGACACCACGAGGACCTGTGCAGAGTTGTATACAATAACAAACTTTTTAAATAACAGATTCGCTAAGAAAAAAAAAACTGGCGTTTTAGGCAGAATTAGTTAAGACAGCAAGAAAAGCATAAAACTGATACTTAATCACTCCAAAGTCACTGTGAAAGAGAACTTATCCAAAAACGGCTAATAAACTACTAACTTCTGGGCTGAAACCACTCCTCCAGGGACAGATAGGCTGCACAAAGCTCCCCTCTCTCACAGGAGAACAGAGAAACTTCCTTCTATCCAAGTAAGGTAATGGCAACACAGAAGCTTGTAACACAGCCCTGGATTCAGCAATAACCTGAAAACTGGACTATACTAGTTTAGAAAGGTGGGAAACAAGTATATCATTTTTTTCAGAAAATAGAGCCGATACAATCAAAATTAGCCCAAAAAGGCCAATAAACTACCAACTTCTGGGCTGAAACCACTCCTCCAGGGACAGATAGGCTGCACAAAGCTCCCCTCTCTCACAGGTGAACAGAGAAACTTCCTTCTATTCAAGTAAGCTATGGCAAGACAGAAACTTGTAACACAACCCTGGATTCAGCAATAATATGAAAACTGGACTATACTAGTTCAGAAAGGTGAGAAAGAAGTATATATATATATATATATATATATATATATATATATATATATATATATTTATATATATATATATTTTTCCAGAAAATAGAGCAGATACAATCAAAACAACACTTTACCCAATTGACCAGTTAAAAAGCTTACAACTGAGCTCTGTTCCAGCAGTCTTCAATCAGACAAGTTCTAACTGCACAGTCCTGCTACTAGGGTACAGAGAAACCTTCTCCAAAAAAGACGGCCTGGGTCAGTGCACAATTCATACAAACAAAGCTAGATCCAGCCGGCCTGAATCTAGTCTATGCTACAGCAAACAAGGCGTACCGATTTCAGAAAGAAACAGTACAAGTAAGCATGTGCAATAAGCCTTTAACCAGAAATTCCTAGCTCAGAAGGGCAGAATCTAGCCTCTCCTCCCACAAGAGTGCAGACCACAAACCTTCTTAATGTAAAATAACTGGCCTGAAGCCCAAGTCCTTAACCTAGAACTAATACACTTTTAGAACAACAGACACGGAGCCTTCAATCAGCAGTTCCCAACTTAGAAGGATGTACGCTACCTGTCCTGCCACAACAGTGCAGACCACAAACCTTCCTAATGTAAAACAACTGGTTTGAAGCCCAAGTGCTTAAACCAAGGGCTTTAGAATAACAGTTACAATTTAATCAGGCTACTGACAAGCATTAATAAAGGCAGCAGAATAAATTGAATTGAGTACTTTTAAAAGTGGCAAAAGCAAAATAAGGTAATAAAGTAGGAAGAAACACAAATACAGTAAGGCAGTTAAAGTGCAACAAAATGTTTTTTTTTTGAGATGGGGGAAACAGAGCAGATTAAGATACTATAGGGGAATGCCCTTCCCAAGTGCTCTCTCTGTACACTGCAGAGGAGATGGGACTGGTAAGAGTATCCAAAATCAAAATATGATCTCACTGTACTCAGTTGAGTGAGCGATTGAGATGGGTCCAGGAGGAGTGTGCAAAAAGAGATTTACAGCAGGGGCGGGCAATTCCAAAGCCACCAAGATTAACACCACAACAAGAAACACGGAGGGTGGGTGGGGAACTACTGCAGAGATTCAGAGACACACACAATATTTACTGAGTCCAAGACACACAATATTTACTCACTCAAATCTTAAATAAGTGCAGAAAATATACTTAAATCAGCTTATGTCCAGTTGATATATGCAGACAAGTCTCAGTAGCCAGCAACTCGATTTAAAATGACTACTGCAGAGATTCAGAGAGACACACACAATATTTACTGAATCCAAGACACACAATATTTACTCACTCAAATCTTAAATAAGTGCAGAAAATATACTTAAATCAGCTTATGTCCAGTTGATATATGCAGACAAGTCTCAGTAGCCGGCAACTCGATTTAAAATGACTACTGCAGAGATTCAGAGACACACACAATATTTACTGAATCCAAGACACACAATATTTACTCACTCAAATCTTAAATAAGTGCAGAAAATATACTTAAATCAGCTTATGTCCAGCTGATATATGCAGACAAGTCTCAGTAGCCAGCAACTCAATTTAAAATGACTACTGCAGAGATTCAGAGACACACACAATATTTACTGAATCCAAGACACACAATATTTACTCACTCAAATCTTAAATAAGTGCAGAAAATATACTTAAATCAGCTTATGTCCAGTTGATATATGCAGACAAGTCTCACTAACCAGCAACTCGATTGAAAATGACTACTGCAGAGATTCAGAGACACACACAATATTTACTGAATCCAAGACACACAACATTTACTCACTCAAATCTTAAATAAATGCAGAAAATATACTTAAATCTCTTCAAGTAGGGGTAAAATTTCCTTGTTATTTTTTTTTATTTTGAGAAGTACAAAGGTTAGTTATATACCTATAGGATTTATTTCTCTCTCTCTGTTCTTACATTTGCAATCAACCTATAGTTAGTAATATTCGTTTCTCTCTACCACTAATATTTAGTTTACTAGAAATGTCCAAACTGTATTCTGAGTCACACTTGATATATTTGCTGTAAAGAGTCTTTATATTTGGAACTCTATAAGCATAATTAATATTAGAAATACATCTCAAAAACACCTTGCTGACATTCTTTCATCCAAAAGAAACTTGCTAGATAACTGAAAGCTTTTAAACTAGAAATTCAGTTTGTTCCTCACTTTGAGTCTTGAAGTGGGTTATCTGAAATACCTTCATGTTCTAAAAAAGAAACCACATTGTCATTTAACTACTTTATTTTAACTGATGACAAAATACCATATAAAAAGACAAAAAGGTAAATAAATAATTGAAATACTAACACATTAAAAAACAGTAATCATCATCAGTTCAGAAAGAAGTTGCTATTTATTAGAAATATGTTACTTGAAAGAACTCAAGTTGATTCAGATTCTATCGGTGCTTATGTTACTGAGCTGATCAACTGAGCTTAAAACTATGAATTTAGTGAGCTGTACAATTCAGTAATAAGAATCAGAATGATTTGTCCTATCAGAAATGACAAAACAAGGAGCATGTTTTAAAAAAAATACAGACCTGAACACACCAAAACATGTTTTTATTTAGAGCAAGAATCTTGTCTAAGTGGGCTTGAAACATTAGATGCATGTCAAATACTGAAGTCATTAACAAAAAGATGGTTCTATAATACACTGCTTCTACATTTGGGGATGACTGATCTAAGTGGTACCTCATAGAATCAGATGTATCATTATATAGAAAACATTCATCACTTATATAAAATGAAAGGAATGGATCTTTGTTTAAGTGAGATTTTTCCACCCCCAAATCTTAGTAACCATAACTTTTCCAGGGCTCTGAAGCTTAAAAATTGGATAAGAATTGTAAAGTAAATTAATTGGATTTGATAACATAAGTGGGTGAGTTAAAGGCAATTCTGCTTATTTTGACCAGGATAATTTTCATTTTAGTTACACTGGTGGGAAACTGTTGTCCAAAAAGTTTCATGCTATGGTAATATATTTTAGACTACAATCACCACATTATGAAGCAAAAATAGAAATGTCAGACTTAGAAATTATTTAACCATATATTTTGCCAAATGCACAAAGCCTGCCCAAGAAAAGAGACAAACTGAAAGTCTTGTCTAGGTTATATCATCGTAGCATTTTAGGAACTAACAGAGGCTTGACAATGAGGGGCATTAACATACTAGGATTTCAGAAATATGAATGCCTTAAAAATGAGAACATTGGAGGTGGAGATGTAATATTTGTTGAGAAATTTGTCACAGAAGTGAAAACTATTGAAATAACTGGTAATAATTTTGAACTGATAGTTTAGTATTAAAGCCAGGTAGGAATGTTAAACCTTGTTTACGGTGTACTGACAGAATTTTATGGCATTTGGAATCAAAGAACATGATTATTGTAGGTGACCTCAATTGTCCCAACCTCAGTGGAATTTGTGATCTAATATCTCAGCTCTGGCAAGTGAATTCCTTGATGGTATGTTGTCATGTTTTCCAAATGATACATTTTTCCACAACACAGAGTAATATACTGGATCTGCTTTTCACTAACACTCATAGTGAAGTGGTAAATATTTTCCCTTAAACCAGTGGGCAATTGTGATAAAAAAATATTTTTAATGTTGGTTTTGTTTTCATGTTGCTTTATCTAAGACACTGATAACAAGATGGGATTATTCTTAATCAAATGACTTAATAGTATCTGAACAATTTGACCAAATAAATGGAATTCACCTTGCACAGTTAGTGTTTTACGGTATTGGGATGATTTTGTAAAGACTTATGAAATGACATTTGAGAGCTGTGAGATTTCAACCACAGAAAGCCAAAATGTGTGGTGTGAAATGGAGTAAAAATGGCTCCCAGAACAGGTAAAACTGCTGTATAAAACTTTTTAACAGAAAAATGAAAAAAACTTAGGGACCTTAAACAATATGAGGAAAGTATTGTTTACCCTTTGAAATGTAACAAGAGTGACAACAAGAATATTAATAATAGGAGAAAACATCACAATAATTTTAACAAGGGTTTTGCTGATTATGATGCCATGAATGACAATGATGGGAAATAGGGGGTTCATACCTATACTGAGCAATTACATTCTAACCTTAATATATGTTTTCACACATCATTTGATTTGTCCTACCCTTTACATTTTTCCCCTCTCACGTGAACAGAAAAAATAGTGAACATGAACCAGAGGGGAAAAACAACTTAAATATTCCATCAAAAGGTTACCAGAACAAGGTACACAGCAAATGGGGCCACTACAGAAAAAGGCAGATCCAATTATTACAGTAATGCCAGAAGGGGGTTGTTCACCAATATAATAATTTCAAGATTTTCAGTTGTAGTCACTACATTATTTTTTGGATTTTTTTTTTTACAATACTGGAGATATATTTTAATTTTGTTCCTTTTGTTCCTTCGCAATGGTTTGATTTAACTGCTTGATGGAATTAAGATTATATACTAGAATTAATCTAGCAATTCATTTTCATAATTGTATTAATTTTAATAACTTTAATTGTTTTTCCAGTGGGAAAAATGATTCACAAACTAAGCGAGTCCCCTATAAGAAGAGTATCTACTCCCCTACTAATCATCGATACATTTTTTTTGAGGAAGCCTGTGAACAAGAAATATAAAAACAATGCGGACAAATAAGTAACTGGTATTTCAATAGTTTAAGTAAAGCAAATACCTCTAGCGAGGATTAAAGTATCTGTATTATGAAACTAGATAAAGAGGTGGGATGGTTTGTGTGACACTATTGATTACTGGAATGTTATATTTAATATGTTACAGGATTCAGAAACTTACAAACTGAAAACTTGAAATCAGGTGAATATAACATATAGAAAGTTAGATTTATTATTAGAGGACTGGCATTTTAAAAATGCTATTAGTTTTGATTCAAATAAATTATTAAGCAATAGACATCCAGTAATACCATCTTTTTTGGAATGCCAAAGATAAATAAAAAATTCATATGCTCCTCCCCCACATAGATTTATAGTAGCAGCTCATAATTCTAAAACTTACCCTTTTGCTATCTATCTATCTATCTATCTATTTATATATATATATATATATATATATTGACAAGATGCTCAAACCCATTCTCTATGTCCATACATGCATGCTATAAGATGCATGAGATTTCCTAGGGAAGTTAAAGAATGATTTAATTAAAATTATACCATGATCCCCCCAAAACGTGCACGCTGATTGGCCAGCGTGTCCGTTGTAAATCGAGTTATACTAATGGAAAAAGGTCCGGTCGCCCGGACTTTTTTCCATTAGTATAACTCAGTTTTTTAAAACACTGTCTCGCTATGTTAAATGGGTTTAACATAGCGAGACAGCTTTAAAATAAGCAACGGAGATCTCCGTTGCTTATTTTAAAGCTGTCTTGCTATGTTAAACCCATTTAACATAGCGAGGCAGTGTTTTAAAAAAAAGCAACGGAGAAAGCAAGATCTCCGTTGCTTTTTATGTTTTGCTATGTTAAATGAGTTTAACATAGCGAGACAGTTAAAATAAGCAACGGAGATGTCCGTTGCTTATTTTAAACTGTCTCGCTGTGTTAAACTCATCTAACATAGCAAAACACTTAAAAAAAAGCAACGGAGATCTTGGCTTCTCCGTTTTGCTCACAACTCTGATGTACTGCGCAGGCGCGCAGTACATCAGAACTGCCGCAGATGCCAGACATCTGCGGAAGGGCAGTAAACAGGCATTATACTATGCCATTATTTAAGAAAAGTAATAGTTTCTTTTCTTAAATAATGTCATATAATAGCAATAACCACTTCTGGGTGTGGGTAATGCTAAATTTACCCACGGTTGGCTTTGTTTGGTCCCTCGGGCTTCGCCCTCGGGACCAAACCACGCCAACCGTGGGTAAATTTAGCATTACCCACACCCAGGCATGGGTTATTGCTATAATAATTTATTATTCCTTACAGTGGACATCAAAGATTTATTTATTTTTTATCCCCAAAAGTTGGGACTGGAATATTTCTTGGAAGCTTTGATAGGGTGCATTTTTTTTTCCAGTGGGGACATTTCTTTAATTCAGAAATGCATGACAGCCTTTTTGGAAAATAACTTTATTTTTCTGAGGGAAATATATACCACCAACTTAAAGTATTGGTCATGGGTTCTGCCTATACCCCTGTCTTTGATAATTTTGTAAAAAGAAGTTAATACTTCATTAACGAAAGTGCTCATCCAAAATTAAAATCTTAGATGTGCTATACTCCCTGCCTAGAGTGTTTTTCTTATTTTCAGTTTGCTAGTTCTGTCCTTTGGTCTTGGGAAAAATGCTTAATTTTTTCTTCACAATATTATGAGCCTTGTGTATTATATCTGAGGCATTTGGAGGATATGTTTTTATTATGAGATGTTCAAAAAAATGTAGCCCATGAATTTGTAGAATTTATGAATAAGACAACACATTTTTGGAGTTCGTTTTCACTATACAAAGTAATAAGATTACATTTTTAGGTACTACTATTTCATTCTTCAGTTGTGGCTTTGAGTCTTACATCTGCAGAAGGCCAACTTTTACTAATAGTTTTCTATAACCAACTTTAAGTAATAATTTTCTATATTTCAAGGGTCTGTGTCCTATTTCTTCCAAAAAGGGTTTAATTAAAGGACAATTTATTTGTCTTGCTCTTATGGTGTCTAGGAGTGAAATTTTAAACCGGGAACAGAAAAAAACGTGGAAGAGATATTCACTACGAGGTGTTATCCACAAGAGATGGTTAGGAATATTAGTAATTAATTTTTTGACAGGTGGGGCAGTTTCTATAAAAACTTCTAGGAATAACCTTGCAGTCACGGAGTCCCCAATAAGTGCCCGTTCACCTCAGAGTTGGTGTTTGTGATAAACAAAATCCAGCAGTCACATCCACGGATAAAATGAAAAACTTTAAAAACTTTAAAAACAAACAAATCAGTTAAGCGGTTTCACCCATCTATGTGGGCTTCTTCAGAACAATATGTTAGTTACAAAGCCGCCTTAAGTAACTTATTTGATGCCAAAAACAATTCAAACATTTAAAGCCATAGATACACTGAAATGTTTGCTATGCAGAATAAACCCTACATATAAGAACCAAGTTCCGTATTGTGTGACCGAAACCAAAAATAATATTACAGTATCAATTTATTTATTAACCAAAAAACATCAATAGTTGATTTGTTAGTCATCGGACTGCTCCGTTCACTTATTCCCGTTAAAGAATGGAGTCTGATCACTATCCTATACATGATCATAAGGCTCCCATACATACAAATAAAATTAATGTACCAACATATTAAAAACCTAATAATAATGACAAGCCAAATAAATCAATTAAAAAGCATTACTAAATGTACTCTTACAATGCTAATCTAAGTGTTCATATGTATTAATGGTATATTGTCTAGTAATAAACTAGTGCAAAAAATATAGCTAAATAAAAATGTGTCTGCTGTTAACCACTGATAAATGCAAAATAATTGCGTGTATTGGTATAATAAAATTAATATAATATCACAATCAGTTCGCAACAATAATAATTAAATATGAAATATAAAAATAAAAAAATGTTTTGTTGTGTTCATAATTATTAATTTACACATCAATAAAAAATATATGGCAAATATTCCCCTTATTTATGCCAATTGTATCCTATACACTAAATATATTAGATATTACATTTGTTCCGTATGCGTTATAATTATCAAACTTTTTATTTAGTAGACAAAATCGGCTTACAAGAAATGAAATTGTTGAACCCAGGGGGTGATGTGGCATCTTGATATAATTGCCACCATGTTGCTTTGAAACTTAATAATGTTTTGTAATCTCCACCCCGTGGGTCCTGCTTAAAGTTTTCAATAATGGCAAATTTAAATCCTTGAGAATGCCAACCTGGTCATGCTAGATTGGGAAGACAACATCTTACTCCCCAGTAGCTATTTCTCCAGTATCATGCACTATTCTAGATTCCTGGATGACATTTATATTTTATGGAATTCCACTACAGACAAACTGGATGAATTCATCCAGTTTTTGAACAACAGTAGTACATTCCTTAAATTCACACATTCTTACAACTCTGTAGGTATTGCATATTTGGATACCTATATTTATGAACAAAATGGCACACTACAATCTAAAATACATAGGAAAAATACATTTTCCAATGACTATTTAGAATTTGGTAGCTACCATCCTACTAAACTCAAATACAATATTTATAAAGATCAGTGCATCAGGGTATTACGAATTACATTAGATTTTAACATTTTATCAGACAAAATACAACTTATAACAAACATGTTTAAAGATAGGGGTTACCCCGTAGATATGATGCACAATGTCAGTCAATATGTTTTAAATGAATGAGGTAAGAAATACAAGCCCTTATTGGGGTCTGATATACATACATTTTGTGAAATAACATCTGGTAGTACCAATGTTAATAGAGAGTTAAAAGGGAGTAAAATCCATCAGAGATCTTTAATAATTTTATACATTCTAATATCTCATGACTTGATTGAAATTATTTATAAGTATTGGTACTTAGTCACAGGCGATCCAGGTATCTCAGACATTATGGGAGCAAAACCAGGAATAGTATACAAGATGGGCGAGAATATAAAAAGTTACTTGGAACAACAATCACAAGGTATTAGGGTTAGAAGTCAAGGAAGGGTTGACTACACCACCAAATGTGGATTTTGTAATCAATGCAAATTCATTAATGATAGGAAAGAAGTGGTGATTCTAAACACATTTAGACCTAGAGTGAAATTTATCAAAAGGAATTGTAATTCTAAGATGGTTGTCTACATTGCGATATGTAATGAATGTCCAAGTTTCTATGTGGGAAAGACAGAGAGATGTCTCAAAAAACGTATATATGAACGTATGTATAACATCAAAAGGAAAGATCCCACTAATGCCCTTTACAGGCATATGGAAATGAAAGGACATTCTCAAGGATTTAAATTTGCCATTATTGAGACCGTTAAGCAGGACCCACAGGGTGGAGATTACAAAACATTATTAAGTTTCAAAGAAACATGGTGGCAATTATATCTAGATGCCACATCACCCCCTGGGTTGAACGATTTCATTTCTTGTAAGCCAATTTTGTCTATTAAATAAAAAGTTTGATAATCATAACACATACAGAACAAATGTAATATCTAATACATTTAGTGTACAGGATACGATTGGCATAAATAAGGGGAATATTTGCCATATTTTTTTTATTGATGTGTAAATTAATAATTATGAAAACAACAAAACATTTTTTTATTTTTATATTTTATATTTAATTATTATTGTTGCGAACTGATTGTGATATTATATTAATGTTATTATACCAATACATGCAATTATTTTACATTTATCAGTGGTTAACAACAGACACATTTTTATTTAGCTATATTTTTTACATTAGTTTGTTACTAGACAATATACCATTAATAAATATGAACACTTAGATTAGCATTGTAAGAGTACATTTAGTAATTCTTTTTAATTGATTTATTTGGCTTGTCATTATTATTAGGTTTTTAATATGTTGGTACATTAATTTTATTTGTAAGTATGGGAGACTTATGATCATGTATAGGACAGTGATCAGACTCCATTCTTTATAGGAATAAGTGAACGGAGCAGTCCAATCACTAACAAATCAACTATTGATGTTTTTTGGTTAATAAATAAATTGATACTGTAATATTATTGTTGGTTTTGGTCATACAATATGGAACTTGGTTCTTATACGTAGGGTTTATTCTGCATAGCAAACATTTCAGTGTATCTATGGCTTTAAATGTTTGATTTGTTTTTGGCATCAAATAAGTTACTTAAGCGTCTTTGTAACTAACATATTGTTCTGAAGAAGCCCGCATAGATGGGTGAAAGAGCTTAACTGGTTTGTTTGTTTTTAAAGTTTTTCATTTTATCGTTGCACAATAAATTATTTTATCCATGGATGTGACTGCTAAATTTTGTTTATCGCAAACACCAACTCTGAGGTGAACGGGCACTTATTGGGGACTCCCTGGCTGCAAGCTTACTTAGTATTCTTTCAGAGACAACTTCTAGGAATAGGTTTAACACACACTGATGAAGTGAAACAGCAGAACACAATTTCCTCAGATGGTAAGACATGTTGTATGAAAATCATGGTTTTAGAATACAATAATAACATTCACTTTATCAAGAATATAATTTCAGAAAACTGGAACATTTTTTACTCCAGTGAAGAAGTATATAAAGTGTAAGGTAGTAAACCCAATTTTGTATATAAAACATGAATGAATATCATATTTTTTGAATGAGAGGATGGTATTACAAATCATATTAAACATTATGTGACTAAAAAATGTGGACATTCTGCACATTGTAAATGTATCTTTACAGATCAGACTAACACACTTGATAATTTCAACCATACCAAGATTTATTTTAACCAGGTAATTGTAACATTATAGGGGTAATATGCCTTGCAAAATGTAAAGCATAATAGTAAAAATGTATGGAGAAGAATAATAATTATAAAATAAAATCTTCTTTCAAAAAATAATAACTATAGCTTCAATAGCTGGAAAGAACCACACTGACACTGAATGGTTATTATGCATTTTTGTTCATGTTAGTTAACCAGAACATCATCAGAATACAGAAAACTCAGTAGTCTTCTGTTTAAATATGATATATGCAGTAAGATGAAGATAGTTAGCCAATAAGCTACTTACAGGCAATGCAAACAGTCCAATGAACTTGCTAAACAACAAGACAGTGTAAAGATCAAATAGCAATAAAATGAATACGTATAGTGTAAGGTCATGACAATAGAGTAAATGATAAACCAAGACATAAAAAGGGAGTGTCTTAATAATGCCATCGAAGAGCACTCTTAATATTAACATTTTTATTAAGTCTACGAGTGGCTTCTGCATTCAATAGTAATTGCCATTTCAGTTCTTTTAGTTCAAGATATGAGTCACAATCTCCAAAAAGGGAATATATTTGTTCCAGTAAAAAAAAAAATTAAACTTGATGAAATGAGAACACTCTATGCTGTGTTTAGCTAATGCATTGTTAAGGTTATGAGTTCTAATAGCTTTAAGGTATTTTTTTAACTTGGTCAGATAGTCTACATATAGTCTTTCCTATGTAGAATGATTTGCAAGAAACACAGACAGTAGCATAATTCACAGATGAAGAATAACAGTCATAACATCCAGAGAAGTTAACTGTGAAATTACAGTGTGTGAAGGTGTATCTCTTACCTGTAAAAATAAAAAGGCAAACCACACATTTCTTATAGCAAAACATACCGTTACATGCTGAAGGATTACTGTGTCAAATACAAAAAAGGAGAATCGCTATTTTCTAAATGCATGTGTATAGTTTTAGATCTTTTAAAAGTAAAAGATGGAGAGACTGTCCTCGATTCTACAAAGACAAAACTAAAAGGGTACATAAGAAAAGGATATATGGATATTGTTATGATATATCCAGAGTCAACACTAACAATGCCTTTTCAATCATTCTATTATATGTTCCAATTTTTCAGGTTTTACTTTTGGCATAATTGATTATTTACCCCTTGATTGTAAGGGTGTTTTTTGTAAGAATACGCTGAAACACAGATAACTATTTTGGAAGCTTAGGCTTGATGCTACTAAACCTCTTGGTTTGAATAAAGCTGTCTCTATTATACCTTCTTTAGAAATACTTGTAGCAAAGTTTTGATTTGTTTGAGAATTTTTACTAACTTCCAGGCTATAGATATTGATAAGATATTTAATTATAGTGTTCACTTTATCATCATAATATTTCAGTATCGTTTATTTTTTTTTTTCGCAATATTGATATTATTTGTATGCTGGCAATTATTACTCACTTTTTCTTATAAAACAAATATGTGGGAATTTTCAAATCAAATTGATTATTACAGATTTTTATGATAGTACAAGTGCTAACAACTATGGGGGGAGTTGCATAGTTCCTATTATTGATTCTATGACAATGATATTTTTATGTTTTGTTTCTACAAAAATGATACTTAGACCTGTGGTTCCTTTAAATAACTAATGGTTTCTAAAATACAGTAAAATTCAGTAATTGTTATATTTGTGTTAATTAGATAATTAAGTAATTGATAATTAATGGTAATTAATTGTATGTAAAACAGGATGAGGTTGGTTTAGAATTAGTTCTAATAAAGTCCAAAAAGAGAACAGATTAAAGCACTTAACTTATCCTTTGGAATTTCTTTCTTTCTTATCAATGAAACAGTGTTTTATACAGTTGTTTTACCATTTCTGGGAGTTGTTCTTATTCCATTCAACACCACATTTTGTTGTGTTTTCTTTAGTGGTAAGGTGATACCTTTGGACGGTTCTAGATTTCAACCACAGCTAAACTGAAATATACTACTCTACCATGGTGAGATAACAATCTAGGTAGGCTAGTTAAGATTAAGAAAATGGAGTACAGATTTTATAAAAAAGTCCAAAATTTGGATGGCAAAGGTAAAACATAAAAATGCTTGCAAACAGGTTATGAGAAAAGGAAGACAAAATAAAGGCAAGTATGAAGAAAAGTTGGTCTGTTAGGACATCACAGTTTTTTTTTCAAAAATGTTTCTTTTAAATGGAGAATAATAATTGAACTAGTCCTTTTCTTCTTTATAAATTCATAGATTCAAAGATATTCTGAGGCTACTGACTCTCATATCTATTCTCATCATGCCAGAACCCTACTTTGCCCAGCACCTTTTTTCTTATTGATTGCCACACTAGTCAGTCCTGTACAAAACTGGTTAATACCTGTCCAGTCAACTAATTTTTACTTAACGATAGAGAGTGAGTCACACTGTTTAACATGTAGGGGTAGTTTATTCCTGAAGTTTTGCAGATGCTGAGTTATAAACCTGACCCTCCATTGTGTTTTATTTATCGGCTAGTAAAGATTTAGTTCCCTGGTTCAAGTACTAGTGGAGATATTGCAGTTTCTGGAGGAAAAAGGAGGTCCAAGATAATTACATCTATAATGACACTGTAAATAAGACATAGCTATCCATTGAACAGTCTATAAGACACTGAATGAAAAGATAAAGCTTCCAGTCTCTCTCGCTTTCTTAGCGAGTTTTTGGTTAGGAACATTTGGGGCCTATCTAATTGTTTGATATGTTTATTGGGATACATCACAAAGGGGGCATTGTACTGAATTATTGGCCTGATCAATGCTGAATATAAGGGAGTGATTACCTGTTTAGACTTTGACAATATTCATTTGGCAATTAACTGGGTTAATTTAATGGATTTCCCAGCAACTGTTTTTACATGATAGTCAGAAGAAAAGGAGCTATCAAATGAAGCACCTAGATCCCTAACTACATTTTTGTTTTGAAGAGTTTGACTGCCAAAAGAAAACTTAACAACCCCCCCCCCCCCACATACACACACACTTTGCAATTGTTTGCTATCTGCTTGGAAATTTGAGAAGTTAATACCAAAGAGTCCTGATAGACACTGGTCACTTTCATACTTTCCGATGAGGCATCTGCAACTCACACTGCATGAGTTCTGTCTTTCAGCTAGTGCAGCAATTGTTAAAGCATTTTGCTTTTCGTAAGTCAAGATAGGTTATATGGAGGGGTCTACGTTCACGTATCAAAAAAAAAAAAATACAGGTAATAGTTTATAATTAAATGTTAAACAGTGAATGCTTAACATACCAAACATGGTTAACAGCAGAAAATAATTCATCGAATGGCTATAGCTGGCAACAATCAGGAAGTACCTTAATGCATAAGGTAAGTGAAGAAAACCTTTTTTAAATTTTCCCTATTTCCCACTGTAGTGCGATCTTCGAGTTGGTATATATAGTTTGGGTGAGTGTGCGGGTTATGTTCGCGATGTATGGCCAACTATGGTCATTTGATGAATTATTATTATTTTTTTTTTATGCATGAACATAGACCTGGGAATATGTAATGCATGTCCACTCTCTACAGCCAGAGTAACACTTTCAAAGAAATTAACCAGATTAACTAGACAATGTCTGCCTTTCATGAAACCAAACTGTTAGGGGTCAAGTCTAACAGGTTTCTTAATTTCACAGTTTATAAAGTCAGTTATAATATGTTACATGCCTTTGCAGATGGGGCTTGTAAGGGTACTAGGTCTATAATTAACTGTGTCAGATTTAAGACCACCCTTATACAAAGGCATCACCGCTGTTGTGCATCAGTCACATGGGACAAAAACAGTAGGTAAACATAAGTTCTACAGTGTGAGGAGTGGGTCTGCAAGGACATGTTTAACATTATTAATTGAACAGGCAGGTATGTTGTCAGGTACAATGGAGGAAATATTTTTGGTCTTCATTAGCATTTTAACTAAATAATCTTAAGAGATAATTGAAGGAGTAGGGGATTCAGATATTTCAGGGCTTTGAAAAGACATTGCAAGGTAAAGCTGGCACTTAAATTGTTAGCAAGGATACTGGTAAAGTCATTTGGGTTAGAATAGGAGGCCCTATTAAGAAAAATTTCTAAACAATGTTGTTTTTTTAAGTTTGTTTAATTTTCTGACATAGTTAAGGAAGGATTTATAATTATATTTGAGTTAAGAGGTCAGCCTAAGTTAAATGTTTCTTTAGTGCATTTAAGAGTGTTCTTCAGTTTTGGGAAGATGGACTTTGGATATACTGAATAAATTAATGAGTTGCTTTCTTTTATTGTATAGTTTATTTATGGAAGTGCTCCACCAGGATGGTTTGTTTTTAAATTTCCTGTGATCTGCATTTCTTGTAGGGAATGCTTCGTCTTAGCATTTTTGTTAATAATCAAGTTAGCAGTTAGAGTAAGGAACTAGCTAGTGAATTCAGTAAATATTTTTTTTCAGAATAGGTAAGTATATTCCCTAGTATAGAGTTAGTTGAGCTATCTGAGAAAAAGATAACACATTTGTCCAGTTAATACAAAATATACAGTTTTACATTAAAAAATGGAAAAAAAAAAAAAAAAAGAAAAACAGCAGCCTGAGTCCGGAGAACATTCTAAGCAATTTCATTGTGAAATGTAGGGTGTATTACTCAGCCTCTTTAAACTCTTAATTTCTTGCTCACTGATATTGTTCCACAAGATTGGTGGCTTGCTAATGTGGTTTGCACAAATAAAGGAGATGGTAAAATCGAATCAAGATAGATCTCTATCAACATGGCTGTAATAAAAAGGAACTCAACTTTTACTAACCTAAATGACATTTAGGAATCAATTCACAAAGCAATGGATGTTGATGTTGGTGTGGTTATAGTTTTTTTTGATCTGGGAAAGACTTTTGATAGTATCCCCTCATCATCCAATTATAAACTCAATAACAAAACTGAATATTAATCATTATATAGTTGGCTGACAGGTAGGCAGTGGCATATTGAAGTGTTGGATTATTACTCTAACTGGTACAATATGCAGTCTTGTGTACCTCAGGGATCAGTTTTAAACACTGTATTTTTTATTGTGTGCTCTAATTTTTACCAACTCATCAGCAGTTTATGATATCATCATTTGCAAATGACATTAAATGGGAGGAATATAGTTTATAATGAAGCGTTTATATCACGCTATCGAAAGATGAAAATAGCGAACGCTATTTCACCGAACCTAAAATATCTAAACCACAAAATATTGAACATTCAGAACAGCAAATTTTTTCCCAAGGAAAAAAATTGCTATTCTGAAACACATACACACAACACAAGCACACCAAAAAAAATTAATCCACACACATACACTTAAAATCCTACATCTAACCTTACACTAAACTGTACATACACTACTATCTATCCACTTACCTTAATCCAAACCCTAACCCTAAGGTCCATCACTATCACACACTCACCTAACCTGCCCCCTAACCCTAACTCACTTAACCTGCCCCTAACCCTAACTCACCTAACCTACACCCTAACCCTAATGTACACACAATCGCACACTTACCTGAACCCGACCCGTAACTTTCCACCACAGCGCTAAAAATAGCGAAGCCACAGAACCAGCCAACTGAATTCTTTCCCTAGGAAAGAATCGGTGTGTTCTGCAGCTTTGCTATTTTTAGCATTCGTTGAATATGGGTCGAGTTTAGAAGATTCAAAGTTTTAAAACTTCTATGTTCTGATATAGACCCATAATGGATATGGCAGGGCTAGCCACCCAGTGGGCTAAGCTTTGTCTCTGGATAATTATCACTGTTGAAGTGACACCCAAACCCCATGTGCAAAGATGGGAAAAGGGATTGTGGATGAATACATACCTTAGAGTGATAATGACATCTATATGTTTCATACCTATCTAACTGAATCTTTACAATGGCTTAATCAGGCAGGCTGAATATCAATTTTGGTAAAATACTGCTGTGCTCCATGGACCAGCAAAACTACATTGAAGTATAAAAATGGTGGATTGATATATGAACATAGCTAATCAATGCTAGGATTGCAGTATCAAAATAACCAATAAATTAACCTTTAATTTTATCATAAGACAAAAAATAGGTCACTATGCATATTATCTTTGTTGTATATGAATAGTGCAATTATTTTTCCTTGCATACCTGTAAAGTTATTTACATATTATAATCTAACTGTGATAGAATATAATCCAACATGTTGTATTTATACCAAAGAAAGATCTGTCAATGTTGGAAACTATGCAGGGGAAGCTTACAAAAATAACAACTATAATGAAATATCTTTCTTGTTATGACTGACTCAAGAGATTTAACTTCTATTCATTAACTTGCAGATTGCTAAGAATTAAACTGAATCTCATATATACAGTGCTACATAATGAAGTGTTGAGAACTATATTAAATAGTAACTTGTTAAATAAATAGTACTAAAACTTTGAGAGGGAGTGATTTCCCCTACAGTTTAAATATCAATGACCACCAAAGATCTAAGTTCACATTGTCATAACGTGGAACAAGTCATCAATAGAAGCTAGATGCAATGCTTCTTCACCAGAATTTAAAATTTGTTAGATAGCTGGATGGAGATTAACAACTGTACAATGGATTTGGAGTGTATGCTTTGAAATGGCTTTGGTGCCTTAACACAGGTATATGAAACTTTGTACTCCACAAACAATGCTTTGTTGGAACTCTTGGAAATAATTGGATCTTGGAGAAGGGAATTAGCTATTAATGATATATTCACATCAGTGTCATGGAATGACTATCTCTTCATAAAGGTACACAAGTTCTACATATCACAAAGGTAATTGAAAGCAGTTTATTCTGTGAAAATTTGAAGTACTGGGAAAATGCAAACAAGGTTTTATACTTTTGTTTGATTACAGATTATAGTTAAGCCATTATGTGGTAGGATATCTAAGTGCAAAAATCAAATATGTTTTTTTCAAAGAGCTGTTAACCCAAACAATAGAAGATCTGCTTATACTGTAAAGGAAACAGAGGTAACCTAGGAAGCTTGAGTCAGGTCTGGTAGCTCACTTTTAATCCAGGGGATGACAGAACAAACAAACAACAGAATACAAAGGATTAGTCCAGATAAAATCACTTTAACCAGCAGATTTGGGAGACATCTAAAATTTAGAAAAAGAACACCCATCCATCTACCTATGTAACTGAATAAACTCCTGAGATTTCAACAAGGCAACTTTATTCCTCTAATGGTGGGGGGGGGGGGGCATCAGAAAGAGAATTTCTTAGATCTGCAGGCTGAAATTTATTTTACATGGGCTAATCCTTTGTTCTCTGTTTATTATACTATAAAAGGACAGTATTACAATGCAAAAATATTGGCAACACATTTGAAGAACTACACTGATTTATAAAATATGGAAAGTATATGCTTGTGGCTATAGCAGAGACATGGAATTCTAAGGACATTAGTTTTCAATGTTTTATAAATATGAATGGTTACTCAGAAATTACTAGAGTACTCTCCCATTGCCACACAATACCATCTCCTGTACTCAAGTGAAGATGGACCATAACTTGGAAACTGTAGTTGTGGCTATGTCAGCATTAATTAATCTCTCTAAATTATGACTAATTGTGAGCTACAGGAGGTCATCTATGTAATCTGATTCCATGACGAGTATTTGACTGGGCCTAGGTAAAATAATCAAGGTTAAAAATGCAATAATTATAGGAGATCTAAACTATCTAAACATTAATTTGGCCAATAATACAGGAAAGACAATTTTTTATTAGAATTTCAAGACCTACTTTTTTACCATTATCTAACCCGATTAGTAATGGATAAGACTCCTGATGATAATGCACTTATCACCTGACATCAATCTTGATGCTATCGTATCTATTGCTACCATAAGTATGCCTTTGGGTACATTAAAACACAATTCAATAATACTCCATTTCAATATAATCAAGAAACCAATTTGTGTTATTATTAGGTAAAATTATGGAATAGAAAATTAGGAGGATTTAAAAGAAAATGTTGAGAATATTAAATGTTCAGTTAAATCAAAGTAATATGGATATTTAACCCTGGAATATATTTTAATGCCATTACTGAAGCAAACAAAGAAAACAAAATGTGTGGCTCAAGGTGAATGAATTTTCCATTTTGATGGAGTAGTAGGCTGAAAAAATTATATAAGAAGAAAATAACAACATAATTGTTTTACAGTAAGTATCCTAAACATAGAAATAAGGCAAAGTGAAATATATTATGTAACCATTAGTTGTTGTTGTTGTTGTGTCTTTCGGCTTTTCCTGGTTAGGGGTCACCAAAGCGGAACTCCAGTCCGCTAATAATTGGCAGCCGATTTTTACGTACCGAGTTGCCAGGTCTGACGCACAACCTTCAACGAAGGTACGCCCATTCATGCATGTCTCCACACAGAAGACACTTTAGCTGAGAATTGAATGCCACATCTTACTGTGAGGTGACAACGCTAGCGCAGCACCACCACCGCAATTATGTAATGATTAGTATTTGCTTAAAAAAAAGGAAAGGACAACATTTGAAACAAAGCTAGGGGGACTCACAAAAAAAAATATTAATATATGTGGTAATTCTGTCATCAGTTTATCTTGCTCTGTACTATCTTTAGGGATTATTGAAAACTTCATGAGATACCTTAAAATTATAGCTAACATAATTTAATAGTTACTTTTCATCAAGTAGCATTTGTAGTATATGCCAGATCATTCCTTCATCTTATAACTTGAAAAACACTGTTTTACTATATTGTTTTAAATTCCATGTAGAACATTGGATTTAATTGCTTTCTGGGACCAGATAAAATTCTAACTGCTCTTATAATTTGATTATGTGATGAACTGTGCCTGGTACTTCATGCTGATTAACAATTTGTTAAAATTGGAAACAGTTCCTGAATTGTGGAAGTCAGCAAATATAACATCTATATAAAACAACGGCAAAAGACAGACTCTGGGATTCATTAACAATCGTGTAGACGCCTCAGTAAGCCTACACAATTTTAGCATGTTAGCATGATGAGCAGCAGAGCTAATCAAATATGCTTGCTGCTCATAGCATCTACACATTTGCAAGCACCTTTTCATGGCCAGTGATAGTGTTTGCAGCCATGGAGAGGTATTTACAAGCACAAGCACAGAATGTAAAGAAAACAGCTTGCCTGTACGCAAACCTAATATGTGAGCATGCACTGTAGCCCAGAAATATTAAAGGCAAGTACAGTGAAAGAATTCTGAAGGAGGAAAAGTGAAATAGGGGAATTGTACACAAAAGACATAGGTTGTAGTGCAGAAGTAATTAAGAGGGGAGAGCTTCTGGTGCCACTCCAGGGGGAACCAGTATCTGTCTGCCAAGGCAGACATGGTCGACAGTCCACTCTGCTTTGCCAGAGATGGCCTTCACTATTTCATCAAGGCTTTCAGATACCGACAAAGATGCTTGCCTTCCCCATATTGCCTTTTCAGGCAATGTCCAAACAACAGAACTTCCAGTGTAAAGCAATCCACTAAAGACAAACTCAAGGTCATGATGCCTAATGCTAGGAGCTTAAACAGTAAATTGCACTCCTGGAAGCACTTCTCACCTTGGAAGGTGTTGACATTTGTGCAGTCACTGAGACTTGGTTCAAGCCTGCGGACAGGACCCTGGCTGTACAAGGCTAAAATGCCTTTCACACGTTAAAACCCCAAAATGAACATGACAGAACCAGAAGGGGAGGTGTATTCACCTTCATTAAATCCAAATACACCACAAGACTGGTGAAACAGTATGACTCTCTTGAGCTACTCCAGGTCCAATTAACTATAGGTAAAATCTAGGTCCTCTACTGTGATCCTGGGGAAGCACACCACCTACCTTGACTTGCTAGAGTCACTCAGCATACAGCCAAACACCTTGGTCATGGGAGATTTCAACTATCCTTCCATTGATTGAGTGTCTTACATGAGCGCAAGCATGATTGATATGAGGTTCCTGGTCTTTGTTAATTGAAATGCCCTGGAACAGTTGGTCTGCACCCTCACAAGGGGATCAAATGTCCTGGACTTGGTGCTCATCAACACGGGGGGGGGGTGTCACTACACTACCCCCTGTATGTTGCCCTCCCTGATAAGGTCAGACCATAAATCTGCCTTGTTTGAAGTAAATATCAAACCTGATATGCCCACAGGAGAAAAAAAACTGAAACATTTCTCCAAAGCAAACTATTGCCTACTAAGCAATGGTATGAACAGTTTCAAAGTCCCTGCCAATATAGCCAGCAATGTGCACTGTGCAGAGGAATACACAAATGCCTTATATAGCCACTTAAACAAATGCATTGGCTCGTCTGCACCCAACAGGAACAAAACCATTTCTTCCCAAAAAAACAATCCACCTTGGTAGACTGTAAGTATAAATAAGCTATACAACAAAAGAAAGAAACTGATATCAAAGAAAAGGAGTGAACTTACTCAACAGAGGAAGAATACCCTCCACAGTTTGAACAAGCAAATCAGATATCTTGTTAAGTCCTCTAAGACTAGCTATGAGTCTAAATTAGCATACTTAGCTAAAGACAATCATAAGACATTCTTTAGCTACGTTCGAAATCTTAAAGGGAATGCCCAGCTGTGTGCTTGACTTATAGTGGACAGTACGACTCACACTGAACCTGAGGAAATTGCCAACCTACTAGCCAACAGATCTGGTAATAACTTCACCCCTCCCCCCGTCCCTGTCAGACATACCCCAAAGCATTCCTGACACCAGTACTCTAGTGTGTATCTTCAAAGAACTGGTCATACAAGCACTCTCCAAGGCCAAAAACACGGCCTCTATGGGACCATATAACATCCCATGCTGCTTACTAAACATCTAAAGCAAGACCTAGATGAACCACTCAGCACTCTCATTAACCATGGCCTGAGAACTGGCTTTGTCCTGGCAGAGTGGAGAATAGCAGCAGTAATACCCTTATACAAAAGGGGTCCATCAACTGACCCTGGGAACTATCAACCCATAAGCTTAACCATCCTTATTGACAAGGCCATGTAAAGAATCATCATGGACCTTATCTACAAGGACATAGGTAACCTTCAAACCCTTGACCTGACTCAGTTTGGTTTCATCAAGGGTAGATCTTGGTTATTAAACCTAGTGAACTTCTTTGAGAATGTCACAAAATCCTTAGATGAGGGCAAAACAGTACATACCATGTATCCTGATTTAGCCAACGCCTTTGACACAATCACCCATTCAGGTATCATAGAATAACCCATACATAACTAGATGGGTAGCAAACTGTCTCACTGAAAGAACATACACTGTCAAAATTGGGGAATCCACTGCCATGAGTGCACCAGTTAACAGTTGGTTCATAGGTTCATATGTTCATAGGTATGTACTAGGCTAATGGGTCTGGAGCCTTTACAAGCCTAGCCCATAGGATTACCCTGGCATCGTGCCACCCGACCTTAGTTCCCAGTACCTCTGTTGTGGGTACCACAAGGATCTGTGCTGGGTCCTCTACTGTTTGGAGTCTATTTCTCTGAAGTCCAGGTTTAATAGATGGCCTGTATCTTACTAAGTTTGCAGATGACTGTAAACTGGGTGCAATCATAGAGTCCCCCAATGATGTTAATATTTTACAGAAAGGGCTAACACAGATAAATGATTGGTGCCAAACTGATGGACTAAAAATTAAAGCAAAAATGCCTCATTAACTTCTTTGCCAAAGAAGTAGCCCTTGCTAATTATGTTCTAGATAGTACCTCTCTAAGCTCAAACTCAGTGGTGCAAGACTTGGGGCCACATGTTCAGCGCATTCTATACTTCAATCACCATATGTCCATAATGTTAAGAAAAGCATTCTATATTCCACATTTCATAAATAAGGGCATTGCATCCAAGACCAGGGAGGTTATTGCTTTGGTGCACTTGACCTTTATCATACCACTAATTTAATACAATGCTCCCTTTTGTATGTACCTCACCAGACACCTGCAACAACTGGAGAGACCACAGAGGTTTCTAACCAAGTGAATCCAGGGCCTCCAAAACATGACATACATGCATACCTCTCAATTGTCCAGATTTTTGCAGAATGTCCAGATTTTTGGTTCATATTTTTGGACTGTTCCTCATAAAATTTGCAGTTTTCTGGTAAATTACTGGGATGATTTGAGGACTGAAGTTACTAAATAATCACATACATTTGAGTTTCAGACTTCAAATCCATCAGAAAATATATGTTAAAACAAACCTTGTTACTCTAGCAACTTTCTAAGTTTAAAAATGCAATATTTAAAATATGTCCCTATCTTTAGGGCTTTGTCCCTGCATTTTGTTGGGCTTTGTCCAGATTTCTTGCACTAAGAGGTTGAGAGGTATGCATACATGGAAAGACTGAAAGCCCTGTCACTGTATTCTGTATCATACAGGCTGCTGAGATGTGACCTGTGCCTGGCCATTAGAGCAGTCTCAGATCCTGTCCTAGTGGAAATGCTTCACATCTGCAAATCAAATGTGATAAGAATAACTCACTCCCGGGATCTCAATCTTTCGTGTGACATTAACAGAACATGCTGGAGAGACAGATATATCTCACAGCGATTGCTGCTCCTCTGGAATAAGCTCCCACTCCATGTGGAGCAGAGCTCCTCAATAACCCTATTCATGTACAACCTTGACAACTATATGGGCGACCATAAATTCACCCCAGGGAGGACCTATGTCTCTCATGGACAGGGGAAGTTGGTGCTGATCACAGAATCGCTCTGCTAACAGTGACCAATTAACTATGGTCAATAAGGATACTCAGGTTATTACATGGCCAGGCTTGTAAAGGCTCTAGGTCCATTAGCGTATTAACCTCCTATGAACCTATGAACCTATGAAACAACATAGTTGGAGCAGTAATGGCTGGATTTGAACTAACCACAGAAGATCACAAGCTAAAGATTAGCACCTGAATCCAAAGTGCTACATGACATGTTGCTGTGCAACTATAGAAGTGCACAGTTGAATGGATGACATAACCACTGTTTATTAGTTGGATGTTTGTGATAAATAGTGGTTGAAGGGCACAATAACACTTTATAACTACACATTGTATATATATATATATGTATATATGTATATATATATATATATATATATATATATATATATATATATATATAGTTTACACAGTATGAGATTGAAAGATCAAACCCCCTACCTATGTAAGTACACAGTCTGCAAAGCACAGTATCAAAGTCATATACCACAAGAGAAGTCACACTACAACTCTTGAGATATTGTGGTTAAATAAGCATTATGCAATCAATGGTCTTGCTAAAATGTCTTTTCCCTGAGAATCTAGAATTTGCTAGTTAAAGACTGTGCTGCTGAAAATACATTCGCTAGTTAAACACTGTGGACTGAGAAACATCTCATAAATGGAAGTGTACATAATGGTGATTGTGAGGTAACCAACTGTATTTAACAGTAATCATTGTCTAAATATGACAGCACACTGCAGAATAACTGTGATGGACTATGAGTGAATAGTTTAACCAATATTGTAGCACAGTTGTAAATGTAACTGTTGGAGAGCACACATTTATCTGACTGAATTAATTTAGTCAGCTTCACTATGAAATTAAGATAACTTGTCAAAATTCAATACAGACATAGAAACATTGTGCATCCTAGACAATGAATGATTTGTTCTACTTGTTTTTTGTACTGTCTGGTAGAAGAGCAGCACTGCCAAGCTCAATTGTACTTCTGATAGCAAAGTATTAGCTCATGCATAATTATATCTTGAGGTGCTGAACTTAGAAATTTGGGTTAGCAGTTGTCCTTGGTGCTCTTGGATGACTTTCATGCAAAGAAGTGTGTCTGATGTTATATACAACAGATATGTGTTAGGGTCATGCTTCAGGTGTCATGCTTTACAGATTTCATGACAGTTGCAGTTAGTCAATCCATATATGTATAGTAGAGGTATATTATGAAACAGATATTAGACCAACCATGTTATTGCCAATTGAAACATGGCCTACAAAAAGAGTTGTGTCTCAAAGAGGTTTATTGGATGATACAGAAGTGGTGGGAAGAGGTGGACAGCTGATGACAGGAATGCACAACACAGGCATGCTAACACATTGATTCATGTTTCTTTTCGGCACATATTTCTGTTATGCTACTGATTGCTACATCAACATGATTAACCACAGAAGATCTGTAAAGAGAAGCTTCATGATATGAAACAAGCACATTAGTATAGCAGCAGGATAATGGTATGTTAAGGAAAGACATAGCCAGCATTGACACTCAGAGTAGTTATAAAAAAATTCCAAAAAAGTTTGCATACATCTGGATTTGAACTTTGAGAGACTTGCAACAAAAATATACAGACCTGAGTATTAACTAAACATATCTTATAGGAACTCCTACTTCACAGATTTCCCATGTGACAGCAAACTCTAGAAAAGGAGAATGTATGTATTACTCTTCATTACCCGCCTGACAACTGCAAGCTGTACATTCAGCTCTGCAGCTTGTTCAAAAGTAGATTAACCTGACTAAACATAGCTAAGCGCAGCAGTCAGAAGAGTACCAGAGTAATGCAGAAACTCACAAGACTTTGCCATAAGCTGTGTGCTTCCATTTAGCCTGAGCTGCATTTGGTGTTTGGTGCCAGACATTGCACAAATGGAGAGGTGGAAGATTAATGACACAGAACGGAGATGATACATAGGGTGAGAATGAGGCAGAGACAAAGTAGCTTATGACCAAAGCAGGGTAATGGTGCCTCATAACAATATGTATCCAACAGCTACACATAAAGTATTGCACTAAAAATAGTCAGTAACACTTAGTTAGTGCCTGGATTACAACCCTTGAAAGTAGTCTAATTCTATCTATACATGTGAGCAAGGAATTACTTCTTTGCATCATTTAAATAACACAACTGAAGACGAGTGACAACCTACATAAGCATAAAGGGCTAACAAAGACAGAGACAGATGGAGAGAGGAATAGCAACAATATTTTTGTGTGATATGTAGCACCATCTGTATGTTGTATTGCTCTTACTTATTGCCTCATCATTAAGCTGTCATTTTTTACACAATAAAGTCCTTGCTACAGGAAGAGAGAAGGTGCAACCAACATTAACACCTAAGCAGGATAAGGTAGGCTTACTAAGTCTCCCTGTTGGGGCTGCATTGCTTTTGTAAATTATGTCTTGCTGCAGTATGTAAATGGTATGCTAATGAAATGTTGTAAATGGAGAGAAATACAGACATAAGATCATAGGATCATAGGAGGTTACTAGGCTAATTGCCCTGGGGCCCTTACAAGCCTAGCCAAGAGTTTATGCCCAAAAAGAAACCTCAGTCAGCACCAGTCACCCCTGTCAATGAGGGACACAGGTGGAACCCATGGGACAAAGTTGTCGTTTCTCATCCATTCATCAAGGTTGTGCTTGAAGAGGGTCAGTGAGGTGCTCTGTTTGATGTGTATGGGAAGTCTATTCTAGAGATGGGACAGCCTCTGGGAGACAAACCTGTCTCTCTAGCAGGTTTTGTTGATGTTCCATATTAGATTCAGGACTTTTGAGTGAGTAGTGCATGAGGAGTTAAACGTACGGATATGGAGCACCTCTAGTAAGGCAGGGTCTGAGATTGCCTTGTAGGCCAGACACAGATCACCCCTGAGCAATCTGTACGATACTGAGTAAAGTGATAGTGATTTGAGCCTGGCTGCATAGGACAGGTATTGGAGGCCATGGATTCTCTTTTTGAGGTATTTCAGTGGTCTTTCCAGTTGGTGCAGATGTTTGGAGAAATACATCTCAAATGGAGCATTATACTCAATTATTGGTCTAATGAGGGAGGAGTATAGAGAGGTAATAACCTCCTTTTTTCTGGATGCAATCCCTTTACCTATGACATGAACCAAGTAAAAGGCTTTTCTGACTACTGCCGCTACATGATGGTTGAATGTGAGGTTGTTATCAACCTGAGTGTCCAGGTCTATCACCACACGTTGTGTGCTTAGGGGATTGTCATTGATGTGGTAATCAGTAGGGGTTGTGTTTTTGCCGAATGGTATGATGATACATGTTTTTGCATTTAGTTGAGGCCATGACTTTGGCAGCAGTCATTAGTTGCTGCGAGACCCTCTTGCAGTATGGTACCATCATTTGGGGAGTCAATGACAGCACCCAACTTACAGTCATCCACAAACTTGGTCAGCCACTGGCCTTTTGTCTATGCCTGGAACCTCTGAGACATAGATGCCAAACAGTAGGGGTCCCAGGACAGAACTCCACTAGTAACAGTTTGCTATTAGAGGTGGATGTGCCTACTTTGACTTGAGGGTCCTGTCAGTGAGCCAGTTGCAGTTAACTATATGATCTGAATATGAAATGTCATGAAATAATAATTTTACCCACATCTTTAATCAAACCCATGACAGTATGCAAAAACATTGGTCTATAATCTAGGGAGTTATCTAAGCATGACATATAGGAACTTCTAGTTCATTACATCCAGCATCTTAAGAACCATTGCAGTAATTGTGTAACAGTCCTGCCCATGGTCTGCCTTGTATTCCCATAACAGAGTGGATTTGGGTATATTTGTGTGAACGCAGCCAGATTATTAGAGCTGAAAATAATATCTTTAGCTTTTGCCATAGGAGGGTAAACATTTTCATCATCAGTCATCTTTGGTGTGCTATGGCAACCTTCACACACATGCTTAGGAGAAAAAGTGAAGCCTTTTCAGTGGGCCATTTTTAGCCATGTGTGCTGTGTGTGATTCTATTTTGGCCATATTAAATGTGTAAAAAAGAGGTTGATAAGGCAGAGATGAAAATGGGGGGCAAGCAGAGGGCAGGACAAAGGGAAAATAATACAGGGATTTGCAGGAGGGTGGTGGGAGAGAACAATAGCTTTCCACTTCTTCAGAGCATAAATGTAGACTTGTACAAAAATCATGCCTTTGGAGAGTAACCAACCCAGAGACTGGTAACAATAACAGAATAGTGTTGTATGGCCAATTTGACCAAATTAAGTATGTCAAGAAGATACATAGGTAAAGTGAAGAGATGTGCATAGGCCATAAGTTTTTGTGGGACAGGTGCCCATGTCATGTATTTTTCTGTAGAGAGAGGAATGTTACGGAAAGGGGCATAGGAATGTCAGGGTAAGGTTGGTAGAGTAGGTTACGAAGCAGGCACAGATATACGTGACATAAAAGACAGACAGGGATGGTGATGAACACAAAAGGCTGGGAAACACCATGATTGGGAATAGGTAGGAGATATCAGAGGCCCAGCTATGTTCAGCTTGAGAACAGTGACAATCTTGTCCTCATCCTCAGAACTGTCATCACTGTCTCTTGTGTAAGCTGTCTGTGTTAGTGCCAGATGTGGCACCATTTTGCAATCTGATGCAGGATCATTTCTAGTCTACTAATTCAGGCACCAAGGCCCCTCTCCATTATATCTTCCACCAGCCATATCAGCTTCTGCCAGATGACAAAATCACCACCTTTACTTATTCTGCTTCCAGAGGGTACCACTACTCCAGCAGCCCAGACAGAGTTATCTCATGCACGTAGAGCAGGTAAGGAAGGGGCTGTATAAGCAATGCTGACAAGTTCTGAAGACAAAGTGCTGGGTGTCTATGCTACCATCTTAGGTGGTGTGGCAGGTTGAGCCTCAGTGGTCATGGTCAGTATAACTCTGTTTTCTGTTGGTCAATTTATTTTCAGCAGTAAGGTATGCAAACAGAAGAATATTAAGAAATTATAAGAAAGGGGAGACAGATAGGGTTGGGGAAATAAAAGACAGAGAGAATTAGATCCATGGCATGTGACATTATTTTATGTTTTCAATATACTTTTTTTCAGTACTTAAACAAATATGATTATTGACTATTGCTCACCTCAGCCACATACAGAAATCCCTGTGAGGTATTAATGAGACATAAAATAAACAAATCTCACTGCTAGGATATAAGAAATAACAGCCTTTATTTCCCTATACCATATAGTATATACGCATTTGCATGTAATAATTTCACTTACTATAATTGAATTGTTCTTGACATTCATTATTGTATTTTAGAAATACTATCCTGTCATAAAACCTAATTGCTGTTTCTGGGTATTGAACCACACACAGTTAATATGGTTTTCCTATTGTCTAATGCAAGCAGCAAGAGGTATCGGAGAAGGCATGCATGGTTTACTTCAAGGTTGAGGAATGCCTGCTCAAGATACTAAGGAGTGATGGACTAAAATATTTATCCGGCTTGCATATGGACCTGAGGCATACTTTCCATGCCTCTCAGAGTGAAGTTAATCTCTCCTGAATCTCTTTATGGTTTGCTAATAATTTCTCAGCAACTGTACAGTAGAGAATGAAAAACAATCTATATGAAAGCGTAATGAATAACTGCATATCATAGACATATTATGTGTCAGTGCACTTATACAACTAAGGGGTGTCAGCAGTCCTAAATTCATCCTCCCATTCATTTAAGAGGTCCAGCTTGTTATTTATCAGGTCACTATATTGGTGATAACATTATACCCCAGTGTATAGAATTCCAGTTGCACTGGAAACAGCCTTGGCCAAGCTATTCCAAGCATCAGCCTCATACTGATACCTGTTATTGTCCTGCTGCTATTTCACAAGAAGAGCAACAAAACTCTTGGCTCCGCAATACTTCACTTTGTGCTTTAAATGTATCCCCATTATTCCCATCCCCAGCATTGTCTGCAGAAGTCAAGCTAACATTATATGTCTGAACTGGTGCCTGATTCAGCTCTCCAGTGTAACTGGTTGTGCACAAGCAGGCACAGCCTTGACAACTGCATTTGCACAGTTGCAAGCATATGGATTCCTTGGCAGACACATTGACAATGCTTACATCAAATAGCAATAAAGGTGTGAAACATGGTAGTGAGATTTGCCATGTGTGATGCTCAGCATGTTGACACATGTTCCAATGTTCAACAATGAAATTATTAATGACTTGGCTTGTCATCCCTGGTGTTTGGAAGGATTAATAGGATGCTGTGACATATTTATACGATGGCACTGTTAAAATAGTGTTTTACCATCTGGGAATCAAACCCATGGGATAAAGAATGCATTTTTCAAACGTATCGTATTAATTTTCATTACCACAGGAGAACTTGCATGGTAATGCATGCATGGTAGGCATGGTACTTAGACATATACTAATTTCAGAATAAATGGAGATATGCTTCAGAGAGGCCTGCATGTGTGTGATTTTAAATAGTCCTGGGAATGCATTTCTATGTAAAAGTCAGCATTTCTGTTTGTTAATATATTTCAGATGGATGGAGTCGCATGATTTGAGTAATATAGATTAGGATGTGTTACATATGTACTACACAACACCTAAACACATAGTTAGGATATGTGATACTTCATGAGGATTGCAACAAAACTATTGCACCCATGATACATTTGCAAGTACATTTTAAATAAAATAGCATCGTCTTGTTTAACAAATTGTGAAGACATTATCTTGAGGTTGGTTATATGTGAATCATTAATGATATATGTTAAATATGAAAGCTTTGTTATGCAAGGTTTACTGATACATTGTTTGCAATAAACATGTTTATCATTCTCATTTATATTTAGTTTTACATTCCTAATCAAAATGTTGTAAAAATGTGATTTTCACAGTCTTTGTGAAAGTATCTGTTATCTGGATTTTAACCATTAATCACCTGCGCTGTTTAGCTAAACTCACTCTATTTAAACATTGTGCCATAAACACAGGTGATCAATCTGGCATGTTTTTTTTTAATAAGAAACATCTTTATTAAATCATCATGTATGACATAGGCAATCATTAGCAAGGCCTTAGTATGTCTAGGCAATTCCTATTCTTCATAATAGCTCAAAAAATCATTTCCTTAGTTACACCAATTTGCTCACCCAGTATCTCTGACAGAGTAGTCCGCAGATAATCTTTAAAGTCTGCCAACTCATTACACTCCCAGAAAATATGTTCCCAATTATCTCTTTCTTCCCCATCACATCTCCAACATTTGCTGTCTACCTGAGGAAAAATAATTTGGAGTCTACTTGTGGTATAAAAATATCTATGTAAACACTTCCAAACAAACATCCTAAATCTTCTGGACTTTGCATATTTGGAAGACATACATATATCCTCTCATTGTGTCAGGTGTGTAGTTAGAGAAGGCAACACAAATTAATATTTTCACTTTTTTCCTTATAAAGTGAACTGGATTTGTGCACTGCTGAGTGGAGTGCAAATACAAAAGGCATTAGAAATAAAAATATGATTGAGAAAAAAGCGAACAGTAAAAGGAATTCAATCAGTCTGTATATCTAACAATGACCAGAGCAAGAAGTGCATTACAGTGAAAATATTATCCTTCTTACATCTCCTTGACACATTAACCATTTAATTTTTGGCACAAATTATTAGAACTGTAGTTACTGTCAAATAATCTGAATGTGGACTGACAGCTCATGTGTTGTTAGCAATATTGCGAATAGTTGATTTTTAAATAACACAATGATCCAACAAAATGTGAGTAAATATGTATTCAGACAGCCATCTGTAAAATTATCAGTTAAATAGATTTGAACCCTGCAGCAGCTGTCTTTTTTTCTATTATCTCACTGCACTTACACCTTGTGCACAAGAAAGTAACCTGACAGGTGCATTTTCTTCACTGAATACTATCCAGAGTACTGATGGCGGTGCACCACCACTAGGCTTGTTTGCATTGTAGAAGGGAGCCTGAATTCAATTTTTCACTTTTTTTAATTTTGAAGTGAACTATCTTGCACACTGCTAAGAGGACACCAAATGCAAAAGGCATAAAAAAAAAATTAACATAGGAAAAAGATGAAAGGAAAACTTAATTTAAGAATAGGGTATACCTATCAATGACTAGAGCAAGAAGTGCATTACAGTGACACATTTATCCTTCTCACATTTCCTTGACACATCAGAACTTTAATTTCTGGTCAACATTATCAGGACGGTTGATACTGCCAAATAATGATAAATGGGAAAGACATCAGCTCATATGTTTTAGCAATACTGGCAATAGCTGATTTTCAAACAGGAACACAATATCACATACTTTGGGTAAATATGTATTCAGACTCCTCCTTTCTAAAATGATCACTTCAATGTATAAGAACCCTGCATGAGCTGTTTACTTTCTCCAGGCTCAATGCATTTACACCTTGTGCCACAGAGAATTTTACCTGACAACTGCATTTTCTTCTCAGAGTACTACCCAGAGTTCTGATGGCCTTGTAGTGCCACCAGGCTTGTGCGCACTACAGACCTCAACCTAAATTAAATTTTTCACTTTTTTTCCTTAGGCATTGAGCTGTAGTTCATTGCTAGGGACTGCTGCCAGTCCAGAGTGTGCAATGCCAAATGTCACACAAACAAGGTAGAGAGAGAGAGAGAGAGAGAGAGAGAGAGAGAGAGAGTCGGTACTGAAACAGAGGAAACCTTATGAGAAAGCAGATAACATGTATGCTTTTGATATTTCCTCAACTTGGAAGTGTTTTCATATGAACATAATTTCAATAAACATCATTATATTCACACAAAGGCAGCCTAGTCTGGATTAGAACCACAGGACACCAGGGCATTCACAAGACATGGCTCAGATTCGTATCACCATGTGACACACACATTATACTATGAAGATAAAAAGAGGTTACCTTTACTCAATTTTACATAGTATCGATTGACATTGCAGGGTCAACAGAAAAAAATCCTGACCTTTGTCCTATGTAATTTGCAGATAGCTGTGTGAACGACTGATACTTTCAGCAAGGCAGATAACCTTTCTTCAAACAATATTATATAAACCATATGAACACTGCACCTCTTTGCTTCTCTTTATTTTGTGAACATCATTTAAAGATCAATGCTTCTATAAAAGTCTGCTATGTGCTTTGCCTTGCAGTTGATATATGTTTCACTGATTAATCCACTTCTTTATAATTCCAGACACAGTTGTATTTACAGGCAAAAACTGTTGTCATAAACAATTCTTATCAAGGTTAAGAATGTTTCTCTCTTAAGTGAGTCAATGGTAGTCACAACATTTCTTGTCAGTACCCTCTCCCTGATATCCTGATTGCTACAGCAATCAGAGTATTCATTCATAATTGCAAGTACAAAGCAGGTATTTCCCTGCTCATCTTTGTCGAAATAAGGCATGCACATGCAACTGTGTAGGTCTTTACACCATGTTTAAATTCATTGCACTTAGTGCAGATTTTGGAATTCATGAATGCTAATGAGTTTACACCTCACCGCATATTCATAGTGCTTACAGGGCTGAATCTGCACTATACCAAGGTAACTGTGTAGGCAAGTAAATGTGTATCATGGCAGATGTGACTGTTTATCCAGAGAACTAAATGATGCTAATTGCTCTCAAAATGTGTTTCTAGTGTCACAATAAACTTGATGCAAAGGTAACTTGATGTTTTTACAAAATGGTGTATTTCAGAATTAGCAATGGCTTGTATTTCACAATATACTCATAACTTAGTGTATGCCTTGCATGTACCTTGCTTGTGGCATAGGCATGTATATCTATCATTTGTTAAATTACAAAGGTTTGTGAAAAATATAACAAGGCATTATGAAATATTTTCTATGCCCATCTTGAAAAGTTATTGCTAAAGAGGGGTTGGCATTTGCAGCCCACAATAGTGTTAAGTCAGTGCAATATAATTTACTTCCCTCCACATAAGTGGATGTTCAAGAACACTTTTACCCATTTGTACTGGAAAAATTGGCATTGCTTTGGTTAATGCTGCAATGTACTACTCAGTTACACAATTGTTGTCCTCCTTACATGACCAGTACACTTTATTTTCATTTCTTTCACTTTCTTTTGGTGGAGGTGAGGGTTGCATTCACTTGTATACTAATATGGAACTTTATTTTTTTACTTATTTTGTACATTGATGTTGGTTCTGACTTGGAGAACAACACTAGTTGGTATACTATAGAACTTTCAAGTAGGAGATAAAATGCAGTTTTCATTCACTTCTTTGGTGTTTGCCTTGCCCTCATGTATTCTTCCCCACCACTACCCTGTGCCAAAGATGGATGACTGTGCAACTGGCCTTTGCACAAATTAATGTAGTTACAGCTCCTTATGTGTGGGTAAGTAAAATGCTTGATGCAGATTATTGTGCAAAGTCCATAGTTGGATATTGAATATATCACAGTCATACAGTATTATTGACATTACTGTAGAAAGGACAGGTCTGCCATCTTAAGAACATATAACTACTTGCATATGGGAAAAAGCAGTTAGGAGGTTTTTTTTTTTTCCAATTAGGCTCCACTCTTACTTTGGATCTCAGATGAGGGCAGAATAGATTGCATATTTCTATACTCTTTCCATGTCTTCTTGGTTTTGCTGTACAGTTTTCTGTATCATGCAGTCCATGATAAGTCAAACTGGGTCTCAACACTCTTCTTCTTCTTCCTGAGGTCTAGCAGCAGTAGCATCTTGATTTACAGCCGGTTCTGGATAAAGCATAATCATAGCAACAGCAATGCCTAATATTGTTTTATTCCCAGAGTAATTGTGCCTGTATTGCAATGGGTTTTGGAGTTCAGTGCAAAAGTAAGCACTGAGTGTACACAATTGCTTTATAGCTTCCTGAATAGCTCTGCCATGTTGGACTGGTTGATTACCCTGTAATTTAGCTCTTTATGCTTTTATTAGCATATTCTGCATTTTCCCTTTGTTTTTGGGGTTCTACACTATGTGCAGAGCCATTTTAATGAACATGGAAATAGTGTGCTATCTTTTGGTAGCAAATCTAGCCCAGAATCTATAAAAACTACAGACCAGTAAGTTTAAAACCTAATTTGGGCGATTGCATTGAAATGTAAATTATTGATAATCTAACAACTTCCAAAAATAGTTCAGTAATTACTGCTCTATCCCAGCATATGTTTGTAAGAGGCAGATCTGCTCTAACATTTAGTTGAATTTTATAATATTATTACAGTATCTATAGACTCTGTGGTCTGTCCACTGGAATTTTATACCTGGACTTGGGAAAAGCATTCAACATATTTCTTCATCAAGTGATTATTAATGCTTAATTATCAACAATATAACCCTTTGTTTGATTAGATGGATATATAAATGGCTTGCTAGTAGGAGTCTGGCTATTGTTATACAGAGCATTAGATCAGATACAGTAACTGTACTGTCTGGGGTTTCCAAGGCTTGTTTTTTACAATATATTTTAGGGGTCAATTAATTTTGGCTTATAAAGCTTTCAGAGAAGAATTAAGAGTATTATTAAATCTAGATCTTTTTCTTCTTTCGGCTTTTCCCGGTTAGGGGTCGCCACAGCGGATCAACCGTCCGCTCATGATTGGCAGTGGAGTTTTACTGAGTCGAGTTGCCAGCCCGGTGCCCAACCTTCCACAGAAGGCACACACACATGTACACACTCACTCCTAGCGCCAGTTTAGAGTATCCAATCCACCTACTGCATATGTCTTTAGGATGTGGGAGAAAACTGGGGCACCTGGAGGAAACCCACACGACCACAGGGAGGACATGCAGACTCTGCACAGAACCCACCCCAGCATCGAACTGTTGAACCTCTTGCTGTGAGGCAGCAATGCTAACCGCTGCACCACCACGGCCACCCTAGTATCATTAAATCTAGATATCTGTACTAATTCAAGAACTCAAAAACTTAAAAACTTGCATTTTCAAAGTTCATTAAAGATGACAAAAGTAAGACATGTTTATATAACTCAGTTTATTCTTAATGTATGGAATACCTTGCCATACAGTGAACAAACTTCAGATAATGTGAGCCAACGTAAATGCAGTCCAGATGCTTAGATGTTGACTTTTTTTTTAATCCATGTTTTAGAGAGTCAGTTTAGTTCAGTGACCTATGTCCTGCCCACTGGTACTAAGAATGTATGCATTTATCTATGTGAGGCAGCATCCCTCCTTCTTCCAAACAATAATAACACATATTCATCATTATAAGTGTAGTTAGGTCATGTGACACCTTGCACCATTACCCAAACTGGAGCTCTGCTCATTTCAAAGTTGAGAACTGAGAAAAGGTTTCTGCTACAACTTACATCTGTGACAATCATTTGGTTAGAATTAAACACACTTACACATTGAGTACTTCTGCTGAGACCACACACGTAACACTGAAATTCTTTTATGAACTCTCATACATCTTGTACCTTGCGAAGGTGCACCCTTAAATCCACCATAGTAATGACTTTGTTCATTAAGACAGAGGTTTAAACTGCTTTTTTTTTTCCCTTTGCTCCCCAACTTTTTATCAACCTATTTATCATCTTGGCTAATTTTTCCATAACTGAGAGGAAAACTGCCAAAACTAAAAGGGAAAACCTGTCTTGTTCCTCTCCCTAAACACATCTTGTCTGATAAAAGTCTATTTTCACTAGTATGAACACCTGGCTCTTCATATAGGGCTACGATGTTCTGCATTCCTTTATCATATCCTGCATTATATATATATATGAAAGATGTCTTTCTGAAGAAGTCTTGATAATAAATAAGACGAAAGCGCTAAAGTTCTACAAGAGTTGTTGGTGTGATTTACTATTTTTTTGAATGCTTTTATTGTCACGAAGTTCAGTTCTTATATATATATATATATATATATATATATATATATATATATATATATATATATATATATATATATATATATACTCCATTATCTGCACTATCCAAGCTACCTTACCTCCATCCCATTTTTTTTCATTTCTCTCTCCCCTTCTTCTGATGTATTCCTTTGAGCTACCTCAGTAGCCATTTTCTGCACCCATTCTACCCCCCCCCCCGGTCCAGTTCCCTTACTTGGATTCCATCTCTATCTCTATCTTGTATTTCATTCTCTTTCTTTCTTTAGCTTAATCACTAAGGATGTTCTAGTATGCATCATTCACATATATCTATTGCCTGTACTTCACACAAGGCTTGGCCACCTAATATCCATCAAGTCAGTTGCATGTTTACTGTCCTTTCTGCAAAAACTAAACTGCCTCACATTCTCTTACTTTTCTCACCATGCATTTAATTTTAGTATCCTTTTCACATATTTCCTTATATGGGTCTGACATTTCACATTGTATTCCACCTTTGTAAATAAGTCATCCAGCCAGGCTTTGGTCAAACTCTACATTCAGATTAACTTTCTATATCATCCTGTTGCCTTTCCTTATTACTTTATCTATTGTCTCTGCAAAACTTGCCATTGCTTTTGTGCCTGTCTTTAATGTGGGTAACAATAGAAACCTATCACTACTGTCACATCTTGAAAGCTGACTGAAATTACCATCAATCTTCCCATCACACCGGTCACACTTTTTTAACTACAGCTAACCTCTGTCATGTTTGATCCCTACTCCAGTTCTTAACATAGTTAACCCTATCCATTTGTAGCCTTTCTTTGGCATCTTGTATTTTCCCCACCTATACCAGGTATGTTCCTGTAAACATGAAATAACCAATCTTTCTCCCAGAGAGCTGCTCGAAACATGCATAGTATTATTAAGTTATTGACTCACCCCATTCCCAACTGCTTCACCTCCACCTCTCTTCCTATGACCTACTCTCCACTCCTCAGGAGCCTGACCCAAATGCCTTTGGGAATGTTAAATGGGAACACCAGTGCTTCCATCCCTTAGGATAAGATCGATAAAAGTCATTCCCTCTCTACTTCCCTCTAATTAGCATTAATAGCCCTTTGAGTATTGCTTGCTGTGCATTTTCTTCTTCCTCCATCCAATTCTATTTATTGTCATATTTCTCTTTCTCTTTCTTTCTCTGTATTCACTCATCTACTCCTCCAACTCTCCTTTTAGTATTGCCTAATTTATGAATCTTCATGACGTACCTCTCAGCATTTTAATTGTTTAAACTCTGTGCATTACCTCTAAATTGTTAGTATTGTGGGACAGACTGTATTGTCTATGATAAATGTGTACATCAACTTATGTATTAGACATTTTAACTATCAACTGCGCATCTCAGCCCATAATGAGCGACCTGGCAGTTACCCTTCTTTAGGAGCTTGTAGCCAGCAAGGAACTATGGAGCAAGATGGGAATGACAACAACAAAGACAGCAATGTGCCACTAAATGAAACTGGAATACAGGAGCAGCGTTTTGATTTTACAGCATGGGCTGGCCAACAGTTTTGGTTTCGGCAAGGTACTGTTCACTCTAATAATAACAATTTAGGTAGTAATATTGACATAGAGAAAGATTTTGGCATTCTTCGTGATAAACTTTATTCCTTTAAAGCCAACCAATTGGAAATAGACTATCTGAAAGAATGCATCAAAGTGAGAAGAGTACCAAAAGGACTTAGATGCTTCAAATTTCCTAACAATGTGCAAAAGGACTCTAATTATTATAAAAAATTATGTGATGTGTTTGACCGTGCTGGTATAGACATGTTGGAAGTCATGGTAGCGGAATATGAAATGAGAGCTGACACTTTATTAAAAGATTTGAAGGTTTTAAATAGTAGTCTAGTTAATGATGAGAAGTTTGCATCTGTTAAGTGGGGTTACGACAACATTTTTAAGGAGGTTGACCAGCACTGTTTAAGGATTCTGAATCGGAAGATCCACAAATTAGAGAGGGATTTAAAGGAATACAATGAAGGGGTGGCTTACCCACTGCACACTAAAGTTAAACAAGTCAATTATAACAACAGTAAGGTGCAGGCAAACTTTAACAACAATTACAGGATGGGGGTGGCCTACGAGGCACCAAGAAACAATCGTAGGTTTGCAGACAAGGAGAAGAGTACACCCCAGCAGGATTTTCCGTTTCCACCGAACAAGGAAGGGGGGGGTGGAGCAGGTTTCCCCAGGGGTGGCGGAATCAATAAGGCAGCTTTTTCCAGCTGCTCTGGGTGCTTTAGCAACTAATGATGCTGTAAACAACACAGATGTTTCAAATAAAGTGATGGTGGTAACAGAAAACAATTTTTCTGTATATAATTATACCAGCATCAACTTGAGGAGAGAACATTTTGATTTGTTTACAAAAGGATTACATTTTGTTCCAGCATTTTCAAGTAGGTTAGAGCAGGATTTGATAGATTTGAAGCTATTCACTAGACAATTGAACTTAATGCTTTATTTTAAAGGGGAAATTCCTTCAAACATGGGACTCGCTAGAAAGAGTGTATTCAATCCACCCATGGATCCAACAGTAAAAATATTTGAAGAAATGATGGAAAGAGATATCAGGATGATTGGTAGAAATAAACAGAACATTACCCCCCAAAATATCTGCATGAAGGAGATGAATTTGATTAAGGAACTTAGAAGCAGTAATTGTAGGGCAATGAAAACAGATAAGGGGGGGGGTCTTGTGTTGATGTATAATACAGAATATATTCATCACATCAATGGGATGTTGCAGGACCCAGAGCAATATGAACAGGTATCCAGCAATGAGCTGCACATGGCATATTCCAGAATTGGCTTCATTTTGTATGACCACCTTTTGCAAGGTGTTTTTAATGAAAGAGTGTATAATTTTTTAACTGTTCCCAAACCAAGAATTCCCATAATTTTTGGGATCCCGAAAGTACACAAAGGGTTGGATCCCTTAAACTTCAGGCCTATAGTATCAGGACAGGGGAGTATTACAGAACCAGTTGGAAAATTCATAGATCATACCTTGAAACAGTTTACAGCTTCCTTAAAATATATTTGCAAGGATTCTTGGGATTTCCTCAGGGGTTTAAAATCCCTAAAATACCAACCGGATTTTTTGTTAGTTACTATAGATATTGTTCAACTGTTTCCCAGTATACCGCATTCTACAGGATTAAATTGGTTTAGTGATGTTTTAGTCAATGAAGCGAAATTTGCTCCCAATACCACCAATTTACTGGTAGAACTTATGGAATTGGTGCTGGAAAACAATTTTATATGTTTTAATGGTCAATTTTTTAGGCAAAAATCAGGCGTTGCAATGGGGGCAGCCTGTGCTATCGTTTATGCAAACATTGTGTTGCATAAATGGGAACAGACATATATTTTTGGTACAGAATGGTCACGACATATTAGGCATTATGTCAGATTTCTTGACGACATCTGCCTTATTTGGGAAGGTACCAGGGCCAGTGTCCAGGAATTCATTGACTACATCAATTCCACCACCTCCTTTTTAACTTTTACGCACTCTTTAAGCTTGGATAGCTTAAATTATCTGGATGTGTGTTTAGTTAAGGACAACGTCAATAATAGATTTAATTCCAAGGTGTTCAGGAAACCCACTTATTCAAATGCATTTCTGCATTTTCAAAGTAATCACCCTGACTATCAAAAAAGAGGAATAGTTAAGGGCCAATTTATTCGTGCCTCTAGAATGTGTAATACATCACAATTTTTCAGAGAAGAAGTTAATTTTTTAAAAGAAAGATTTTCTGAAAGAGGGTACCCAAGTGGTTTGGTAGAGGAGCTGGCTAAAGAAGTGAGCACCAGCAGGGGGACGAAATACCAACCACTGCTGTTTAACTCAAGTATGGTAGATTGCCAAATAGGTAATGGATTACAAAATTTAGAACAAAAGGGATACATCCACACTTTTGGTATTGACTCAGGCATTGTAGAAAATAGTGTAAGAAAATACTGGCCAATTTTGCAACTGGATGATAGGTTGGGCAGTATGATCCCAGAGTTTCCCAGATTTGTTAGACGGAGAGGTACCAACTTGAAAGAAATGTTGGAAATGAAACAGACTAAACAAGTGGGCTTAAATATGAACAATAAAAAAGTAGGCACACATAAATGTGGAATGTGCAAACAATGCCCAGCTATATTTAATGGACACAAGTTATATATACCATCAAGAAAATTTTTGTGTCAACCGAGGGGCTATTATAATTGTAATGCTAAATTTATTGTTTACTTAGGCTTATGTATGAAATGCAAAAGTTTTTACATAGGAAAAATGGAGAGAACTTTAAGAAGACTAATTTATGAGCATTTTTATGACATAACTAAAAAAAAGGAAACTAATGCTTTTTACAGACATTCTCTTTTTTGTCCTGGCATGGAGATTAAATTCATCATTTTGGAACAGGTAAAAGCAGATGCTAGAGGGGGCGACTGGGAGACCCTGTTGGAACACAAAGAATTGATATGGCAACTCAGACTAGATGCAGGAAGACGGCCAGGTTTAAATGATGCTTGCAGTATTAGTAGCGTCTTGAAATTAAGGAAGGCAAAATTATAAATTACAGTTTTAGGCCAAAGTGTTTGCAGGATTAATTGATGGGGCTTTCAGGAGAGCAAGCTTCATGATAATTATAGGCAGACAACATATTTTAAAAAATATATAAAACATTCTTTAAACTATTAAACAGATATGGGTTTAGCATATGCCTGATGACCAGTATTCATAAGAAGGCTCGAGTAAGCAAATATACACATGTGGTCCATTAACTTGATATGTGCAGATGGATTCATTTTATTATTGTGTACACTCAATGGAAATTGGGTGATTTTAAAATGATTGTGCTTGGCAGTGCTTTGCATTTTTACTATGCAATAACTTTTATTATGCAACAAGTTTTATTCTGTAAAAGCTGTTTGAAAACATTTTTTTGAAAAAAGTAAGAAAAAATGGTTAGTAAACTTGATGTGTGTAGATGGATTTATCTATTTTATTGTGTATATTTAATAGTAACTAGATGATTTTAAGAATGAATGGGTTTTGCAGCACTTTGCATTTCTAACATGTAACAACTTTCATTTTGCAAAGGCTGTTTAAAAACATCCCCTGAAGGAAAAGGAAGGGAAGGGTTAAATGGATGAAATTTTTTCCCAATCAACCAATTAAGTATACAATTAGCTGAATTTTATAGGTATAAAAGGAGTGTTCATTTTAAGGTTATTTTATCTTGAAAAAGCTCAGCAAAGGGCTGAGCGAAAGCGCTTGATGGGATTGTTGGTGTGAATATTCTACAATAAAGTGAAGATTTTTTTACTCTACTGGCAGCCTTTCATTTTCTACCTGTGTGGAAGAAGGAGTACCAGCATTTGTTTTGGACTTTTTTGTCTCTGGATTTCCAGCGCCACCTTTGCAGCCTTGGAGCAATTTGTTTTATTGGTTTCTTGTTCTCTTTGGCAGTTTTTTCTAGACATTTTAACTATACTGTAGTCTAGATATCCATGTTATTACCCCACCCTCTTCTTTAACCATCTGACATAAGATAGAACATACTTAGGCTAATCCACCATCATTATTGCAAAACATTTTTCAAAAGGGAAATATGAATCTCCCCATTTTAAACCCCCCGACTGTACTTCCTAACATAATGTATATGACTCATTCAGTAGCAATACATAACACACTATACCAAAACAAAATGTCAAAGAAATGTAGAACACCTCAGTATACTAATTATTTTCTTTCACTAATTATAGTGCGCATAAAATGTAAAAATGACTTCTTATCCATACCATATGAGAATTGTTGGAAACAACAAACATCTCAATATACACATTTCTGTTATATGCTTATGTGGTTTGAGTTATCACATTTTCTGCTGTGGCCTACAATTCTATCTAGAAAGTCATAAATATGTGCACATTACCTCAACAGCAGAGTTACTGTGCTTTATGAGATCATTATCAAAAAGCTTACTTCAACTGGATTGTCCATATCCCGTGTCTGTTATTTACCTAGAACAGTCTGAAAAATCACATGATGCACATTGAGAAAGTCCATTGCTGATACAAAAAACAGACGTATCTTCCTTTAAACTGTTAGTGTACATGATGCCCAAACACCAATAAATGTATCAAAACACCATAATGAGTTTGACTTTTCATTTTTTGTGAACAAACTTTGATTGACTTTTGGCCATTTGACATACTACTGATTTCTGCCTCCTTCCTCCATCTGTCTCCCAGAAATACTCAGAGATTCTAGCACTCTGCTATGAGGTCTTCTCCTCATACCTCTCCTTTTCCTGTCATTCCTTTTTCTTAATCAAAATGTGAGATTATGGCTCCATCTTCCTAATCACCATGTCACATCTACCATCCAGTACCATCTTAAAAGTGGTAAACATGCAAAGAGAAAAACAAAACTGGCACACATGAAACATTTGACCTCACCCAAACAAAATCGCAATTAACTACCTTCCACTGCCATAATTAATGTGCCTTGGAGGTTCTGAGTCTACCATGCTTTCTATGAAAGAGCTGAAAGAGCTGGTGAGTATGCTTAGCATGTTTATTTTTGGGTGTATCTATGTTTCCTTTCTTCTATACTTGAATCATCTCCTCCTCCATATTGCACCACAATTCTTCCTGTTTTGCCTGTTTCAAATGATCTTGCCTAGTCCATGCAGACATTTTTTTGTGTTTCTGGGGTCTTTAGGGTGACATGTCCCTATACCCTCCCTTCCTTTCTTCCTTTCCTACCCTTGTACTCCTACAGGAGTAATTTGTACTACTTAAGTTGTTCTTATTATTGTGCACACATCAAAGACTTAAGCCTTTCACCCTTTCCTCATGCTCTCTACTTAATTCCACAGAATTTTGTTGTACACTCCCTCTCTCTTAATTTGCCTTATGTGACAGTATTTACCATGGTTGTTGATTTGAGTAACCATTTTATTTTGGTCCCCTATGAGATTCTATGGCACCGTACCCCAGAACTCTACATCCATCACCAGGTTTACTTGTGGACCATCACCAGGTTTATCTGTGGGCATTTCCACATACATCTGGGTCTGATATGGACCTTAATAGTGTTCTGGTGGGTTTAGCCATTCATTTTTTTTTCTTTATGCCCTACTCTGTTTCTCCTCTCCCTACAGCCCTTTGGTCACTTAATTCCATCACGAAGACAGGCATATCTTGGAGATGTGCTGACATATCACCTGCCTCCACAGCAGCTCAGTCAAAGTCTCCACCCCAATCCCTCTTTAGACTTCACCCCTAGCCTCTATCATGGATTATTATTTGAGAATGCCCTTGGGGTAACCCTTCCCCTAGAATGGGAACACCTATTCTTCCCTGACACTCTATCAGTCACCTGAGCTGCTATTTGAACCCAGGTCATCAAGACAGTAGTCAGGACTTTCTCCCCTGTATGCCATTACAGCAGATTAGAGCAAACCATTTGTTGCTGTGCACTACAAAACTCCACACTCTTCCTCCTTTACTTCTTACCTACAATGGCTATTCCCATCTTTTTTTTTATTTATTACCTTCCCTTCACTGAATCTCTTTAAAATCTGATGGAGTTTTCTTTTGTGTAACAGTAATAAGCTCGCCCCGGTCTTTTAACTTGCAGAATTGCAGGGCATAACAGCTTGCCTACTGCCTAATCCAGTTTCAGTTGCCAAATCACAAGACCAATCCCAATCTATTGGAGCACCAGTGTTGAGATGTCCTTCACTACTTTAACATAGTTACCTCCAATCATCAAATTCTTCTTTCAAGATGTTTTCCAGAAAATCATTCTTTAGTTTTGTGGTACTACATGTTCATGATAATATACTAATCGCTGACACCCAGACCAATCATCCTTACCCTATATAGTCTGTCAGTTTGTGAGTTGAGGCCTACATTCTCCTTCACCAAATACATGACCAAGGCTTGTGCAAATCTGACACATACTTCTTTCTACACAACTAAAATTCTGACATTATCTTGATGATCTCTGGCTTCCAGGTCATATGTTTTAAAATTGATTTTGTCTACCCTATGTTTCAGTTACATTGATCCAGATTCCAAAATAAGGTTGCATATAGCGCAGTACGCTGAATGGATTCTTCAGCACACCAGCTGCAGGCACAATTACAGAAAACATGGATAATCAGTATGAGTAATCTATTCTGTGTAGGATAATTATGGACTCTCCCCATGCCCATCAGATTCCAAAACATAGTATGCCCAATACAACTTAAATGCGAGAAAGTACTTTGCCGACTACATTTCCAAAACCCTTGGTGAATGCCATATTGTGACCCATTGAAAGGAAGCTATCTATGGCAGACTTCTGCAGAATCTGTATCATTAATGAAAAATAAAAACATAATGCAAATGCCAGTGAATGAAATACAACAGACTGTGGTACTGCAAACCATACAGGAAGATATGGCAATGTGTCCCAGAAGGCAGCAAGTTAGACACAGTGCCAGACTCCAACTAAGCCAACTGTCAGAGCAGGAAATAATCAACAGGTGCCACTTAGACAGATAATGCAGGCTGTGTGTAACATGTGCACCTCACGCTTGACTGTTCATACACTGTGAGGCAACCCCATACCTTCTGAAACCAAAGTCTGTCTGAGCCTAAGTATACTGGTGTCTGGGAAATTCCAATGGCATATGGGAGATGCTGTAGGAGTATCCCAGACAGCTGTCAGTTGCATCCTTTCACAATTACTGACAGCAATGTGCACCAAGGATGACAAATATGTCCACTTTCCATCTACAGTCATGGAGAGTCAAAATGTCGTACACCAGTTCTACACCATTGCCAACTTCCCCCATGTCATTGGTGTAATAGGCTGCACCCATAGCCATATTAAAACACCCCTGGAACTCAAAGAAAAAGATACATAAATATAAAGGGTGGCCCTCACTGACCTGTCAGATGGTATGCTCAGCAGATGACATCATAATGAATATCATGGCAACAACCCTGGTAGTGGCAACAATGCTGCTACATAGAGGGAAAGTGGTCTGAGGGCTGCTTTTCAACATGGTGAAGTGACTGAATGTCTACCACTGGGGAAGTACAGGCACAGAGCTAGGATGTATGCAGGATACACCCCCTGTCAACAGTATGCATGATGACAACATATGCATTATCCCCCCCCAACAAGAGACTGCGGGTATCCACTCGAGTTGTGACTAATGATGCCATTGAGAGCACCATCAAACCCTGCTGAGGAACATACAATACAGGACATGCTGCAGCAAGAAATGCCACTGACCATGTGTTTGGCATGCTGAAAGCCAGATTCAGATGTCTGGACACATCCTTGGGTGCACAGCAATACACAACTGAAAAGGTGGCACAGATGATTACTGAGTGTGACATGCTTCACAACATGCTAACAACCATACATGGTGGTTGGCCGATGCAGGTGTGGGTGACCTATCTCAAGAACCCCAGATGTCTGAAGATGACATATCACAGCTGTCAGAGGAGAATCAGAAGGACACTGGGAGGAGAAGAAGCAGTCGTGGGCAACAAAGGAAGCAATCACAAATCTTACCTCAGGCAACACGACAGCATCTGACACACACCTTTAAGTCATGACAAGCCACATATACAGAAGTACACCGAGTAAACAGTAATGCTCATTTGTTGCCCCACAACAGCAGTACAGGTTGCATCTAATAGAAGTGACCCACTGGAAGTACACATTTAACATCATACATAACATAATCATAACATATAACAGCATGAATATATACAAAACAATAATAAGCGGAACCATCAAATCATGATACAAATGATACGGGTATGCATACATAGTCACAGAGGTGCATGTGTGGATGGCAAACAACAAGGAAATTGCAATGTAAACCCTATCCCTATCTGTCCACTATCAAATCATGCAAAAATGAAAGCAAGTCATCACATATTGCAGTACAGTTGTCAACAACACTATTAATGTATGACAATGTAAAAAAGGAAGAACTATCAATAAGGGAATATAGCCAGCTGGGTCAGTAAAGTAACAGAATTTCATGGCATTAGACCTCACAACAACCACATACAGATGCAGTTGTCAGTGGTTCACATAACAGTCATCATCAGTACACACATTGAATCAACTGTCAGTGTTACTGTATTGCAGTCTAGAGTGCCCACACTATCAGCTCACACCATGGTCCTGGCTACCCCTGCCACATCTGGAAATACTTGGCCCACATTGCTCTACAGAGGAGCTTGAAGTGGTGACACTAGCATGTGGATATAAACTGTGGGAAGGAACATGACTGCAATTTGACTATCTGGTCATGACTGTTGGGTTCACAATAGATTAGCCAACAACAGATGTGCCTGCTCATTTCAACCCAGATGTCGATATCTAATAGGCAGGTGGGGGTATAATGACAGGGGACTTGCCTCTCCAATGTGGTAATCAGCTAAGCACTGTCAAGGCACATAAAACCTGATTAGTATTGTAGGGAGATGATATCTGCTGTAACACTGCCTTAACCAGGCTTTCAATGTAGCATGCTACAGATAACATACTGTCATACTGTCACACTGTGCAGCCAATGCCATCATTTCTCTGTGTCTGTACTCCTGATCTTCATGCAACACACACAGTTGGTGTGCAACTTGATCTGTAGCATGGGCAAGTGCATGAATGTCAGATCCATCACATTGCTGAGAATGTTTTTTCACCTGTAAGAGTAGGCAGACACCTTCTGACACATGCCCGTGCACATCAGCTATATACCCACTTGTACTGCAACTAGCTGAATCACTCTGTTGTGTGGAAGAGTCAACATCACCAAAAAACTGAGCATGGGACAGTGGTTCACAGGTATCATCTTGTTCAACATCTGATGTCCCCACATCAACAGAATGGCTGGACATGCTTCCCTCCATGTCTGTGGCTACAGCCCAGCCTGATGTATACAGCTGTCATCAACTGAGTCAGGCTGTATCACCAGATCTGTGTCCTGTGTACCATAGGACATGCTAGCGCAGTAAGGCACAACACATCCCACCTCAGGATCAGGGACAGGCTACTGGAAGAGGCAGACTGTAGACATGCTACAAGAAGAGACAGAGGGCACATACCAGATATGCTGACATAAATTACATGGTGCAGCTCAGTACTGACATATGGAATAACTATATGATTACAAAGTTAGGCTAAGGACTCACCAAGAGATCATGTCTGGGCTTGGCTAACGGAACCGCTATAGCAGGGAGCTTACATTTTTAACATATATGACATATGTGGGTAAAAACAAAATATGACACATCTGACTTGTCCTCGTAGAAATCCTCCACCGGAGGTGAGGGCTGAAAAGCAACTGTTGTAGGGAAACAAAGGCATCCATTCAGTATTAGTAAAGAGATACTTTCCATCATGTACCATTCTAGCAGAGGTATAACACACAGCAAGTAATATACACACATGTCAATTAGTTGAAGCCGATGTACAGATGGTAGTTGTCCTATGCAGGTGTAGAAGGACACAGTTTTAATGGAGGGCACCGGTAAGAATATCAAGACTGACATGAATGAAACAGAGTAAATATCATGCCAGTTACATCCTCCCTGTGTAATGAGTTTCTCATCTGTCATATTGCAGATCCTGTAGTGGAAAAACAGCAAAGCACAGCACATGGGTATGCAACACAGTCATGGATGGGGTCTATATTACAAGATCGAATGTTTAGGTGATCGAACACCTAAACATCGAACTTGTAATATCAAAAGCAAAAAAAACAGCACACAGCTGATTTAACGCAGGGAAAGATTTCTCTTGGCTATTCACCAGATTTTGCCATTTTGTCTACTGTAGAGTGATCTCAGAGTTGGTATATTTAGTTAGAGGGTGTGGGGGGTACAGCTCCCCATGTTGGGGGTGGGGGGGTGAAGCCCCCCACTTAGATTGGGTGTAATTTTTTTCCCGTGGCCGACCGACCTGTTTTCCTGTGTCATTCAACATTTTTGGGTTCGATATTACAAGTTTGATGTTTAGGTGTTCGATCACCTAAGCATTCGATCTTGTAATATAGACACCATGAATGCAGGCAGAAGAGCATGATGATATATATATATAGATCACACTAAAGGGATATGGAGGCACTCACATGACATATGGTGCATATGTCGGCCTGATGAACCTGTGTATGGAAAACAGTGACATAAATGAAATACATCACAGGTGTGCTACACAGTAGTGCATCCAATAAATATGGTGGAAAACCATGCCTGGTCTCTCTGTAGGTGCACCTTCACAGCCAATGTCTCTTGATGATATGTCTGTAGGTAACAATGGCAGGTATACATCAACATGTCAGTATACACAATTGTCATGGCAGGTGTCAGAGGCAATAAGAGCTACTGGTCACAGTAACAGTACAAGACACTCACCTGACATGGGTTGCTGCTGTACAGACATGAACGGACATGTGCAAATGAATAAAGACAACCTTACACATGTTGCTGGAAGTGTTATATAAGTACAGCATTTGTACAATAACATGTCGCTGCACTTATTTCGGGTATTTTCCGTATGTGTGCTCCCACATTCACTGCACAGTTCTCTGCTGGAACACAAACATAACAATACATGACCATACATGAAACAATGATACATTATGAGGTAGTGTATATGTAACAATATTCTGGAAAGTTCAACATACATGTACGTCTGGGAACACTTGTTTCTGTATCTCTACCAAGTATATGGTGATAGCAACTGGTGTTACGCAGGGCCCCCAGGAACTCTGTTATCTCATCTGGTGCAGTCAATAGTGGGTCACCACCAGTGACATTTATTGACCACTCATACTGGTGCATCCTGTGGGCTACATTAAGGAAAATGTCGGAGTAGCATCACTGCCAGGCTTCCTGGAAACTGTTGTGACCTCCCCCAGTATTTATCATGATGGTCAGGTCTGTCCACACTTCATTCCTCTCCACAGTATTTCCCACCTGACCAAGCAGACTGCATCCATGATGGAGCAGAGCATCGGTGATGATGTCATTTACTCAGGATGAGAAATTGTCACCTCTACTTTGGGCTATCATCTGTAAAACAGTGATATGCACATGTTATAATCTGTATGGGCCCACATTTGGACTTGATCTGTATGGGGCCCACATTTAGACTTGATGATGTTGCAAGCATATGTCAGTTTCACCTGCTATCCATTCATGTGCAGTGCAAAGCTATACAAAATAGTTCCTGTCATGTATTACACTGTTACATATAAAAGAACAAAGTGATATGAAAACAACTTCTGAACAAGTAACATCATCACTAGTCATATCTGTAGAGGTTGCATGTGGATTTGAAACCATTGTAGTGGGCATCATAACAATAAAAGAACAACCATGCAATCATTATGCCACACTCTCAGTACAATATGAATGGACTTCACACATTAACATGCAAATCATAACAGGCTATGTGTAAACCAATAAAGTTGGATGGCTGTTGTACATGACTGCAGTCAGTGAGACACATCATAATAAAGAAAGTTACTGTCAGTATATAGTATGCAACATAATGCCATAAAGAAAACCTGAAGGAAACAAACAGTCGTAGTAACATGAACTGTTATGCAAAAATACATACATATCAACACAATAATCATGGAGCAGACAATGCCATCCCAATGTTGAATACATGGGACAAAATGCGCTAACAACTACTACTATATTACAATTAAAAGAAAGTATCTGTACAGTAGTGATTATACGAGTTTGGAAAACCCTTGGAAAGCCTCATTATCCATAGGCATACCACAGACAGTAGAAGGTAACCTGGCATGAACATGGATATATATGTTCATTCTGGCACTATCTTTCGTACATATACTACTAAGCCTCAATGAATATCCATGAATATCATACCAATATATCAATACAGATACCTATAAAGATTAATAAACATGCAAGATACACTGAACACTTTAGTTAACATAACTATATCACAAAATGTGGAGGGTCACCAGCAATACATGCAGGTGTATTGCCAATCCATCTATATGTACTATTCACTGGGGCTCTTTTCATTTATGTGTACAGGTACATTTGTGGAATCTCTGCTTGTCAGTGATGCAGACATACCTATCTGTGTGCATAGTGGTCAAACCTACACCCCATCCAGTATGTCACAGACATTTTGTATTGCAGACAGTTTTGACAAGGGAGTGACTGAATATGTATAAATAGATTTATAAGGATTAATAATAGCACAGATATGTAATAATAGCAATATATCCCACCACTGCAATCCCAGCAGGTACCACATTATCTTCGAAGCTACCTGTAAGTCAGGAATACCTTAAAGTAAGACCAGCTATGTGCACACAGCTTTCAAGTACCATTTTCACCATATATAATTAATTAGGTTCATTATCATTCAAAATGTTGGCATCCTTTTTGTGCACATCTGTGTAAGTTCTCAAAATTCAGCACATTAACCAATACCTCAGCATAATGTATAGGTGCACTGCCCAACTACCCAACAGGTATTGTTAAACAGAACCATCTGTAGCATGTGTTCATTACCTTCCAATGATCTGATAGCATCCTATAAGCATCACTTTTAAAATGTAATTTTCATACATTTATTGCTCATACCATTGCTAGCTGTAAACTGAGTGGGACTTAAGCGAGCAATTTTCTAAAGGCTTCTTTCCTGAACTGCATTGATGAGATGGCTACTGTGAGAAGACTTTGACGTATTTGTGTGCCAACCTGGACAGAAGAGATAACCACTTAAATGCTGAACATCTATGCTGGACTTGGGCAACGTATGCAAGCACAGCCCAGGAGCATCATGATGCTCAACATATGGAACCAGATTGTGAAGGAGCACCAGTAATGGACAGTGATATAACCGAATGGTATGCAGGTTCACCACTACTATTATGATCTACACTGGATGGCTGCAGGGGATCTTCACTGGAGGGTCGGCAAGGTGGGGAGGCAGCTTGTTAATGCCTATAGTAAGTGTTATTATAACTGCTTTAACTGTACATTCCTATGGACATCACACATATAGCTGTGATCCATACATCCTAAATATACCTTTTAGAGTCATTACTTAGTTGTTCTGTCACTAAGTTCATATGGTTAAGCATATGGTTAAGACTGTTCCTCGTTTCTGTGGGATTCAATTCCCATGGTAGTTTTTTCTTTAAAAATGTTTATTATGTATGTACTGTTGAACATAAGACCTGTGCTCGTCAGCTTATACAGTACATCTTTTTACTCATCCAGCATGGCCATGTTTTACTGATCCCTATATCACCTAGGCTGCAGATGACTACGCATATTTCCATATTTGTAATACACCGAGACCATCACACATTATACTGCTCTATGTGCGAATACTGAGTCATACAGACCTACACTATTTCCATCCACTTTAGAAAATGGATAGTTTTGTAAAATACATGCTTGTTGTACACATGGTCATGAATGAAGACCACTGCAGGTTGGCATATCTACCAGATGTTAGACTTAATGTAGTTTGTCTTACACATCTCAATTGTGTATAGGTTAATAGGTTCAAAGGTTCATACTAGGCTATCTGCCCTAGGGCATTTATAAGCCTAGCCAGAGTATGTTTGGTTTTCGCCACCCATTTTAAATTATAGGTTCATAGGTTCATTGAGCATGAAGACCTATTGTGCTTAGGTGTTGAACATATGAACACATCCAACAATAGTTTGTTATGAGGAAAGGTATTGTCCTGTCTCTTAGCTCAAACTGTTAAGCAAGAGGTCAACATAGATACATGTGGGTTTGAATGCAGGTATCAGGTAGCCTACATTGCAACTGATCTGTCTGTGTTAGCATTTTGAAATGATTGTAGAGCTACCTCTTGTTCATGTGTGCAGTTAGTTTTGTACATGTTTATGCCTATAGTATTTATTTGTCAGATTACTATAGATATCTTCATTCTCCATAAATTTTCTGGAAGCAGCATAGCTATGTCAGTATAGCTGTATGTGCAAGGCTTTGAACATAGACATATATTATACCTGTATATTTGGAATATAGCTCTCAGTCAGTCAGGGATACTTATCAGCATAGTCAGGGAGTAATCCAGAAATACTCAGTGACAATCAGGGACACATTTTCTGTTTGTACTATTAGTGTGTGACAGTGACAGAATACAGGAATGTGAGATAATATAAATTAGCCGAAATTAAAGTAGTGTAAACCTCTATTTATCATCATTATTTATTAAATGAAATTATCATCTTTCTCCTAGTGTCATTAGGAAGGAGGGAGTGAGAGGGACAGAGCTGCACTTTGATTCAAAATCAGGAACATCCTTGAATACCAGGGACATTTGGGAGATATGATGTTGTACATCACAATGCATTCTAGTTAGACTTTGCTTGTCTTCCTACCTAACCTACATTTTAAATTTTAATGTATGACATACCAGTGAGGAACTCAAAGTCTTATGTATGTGTCTGTTAAGTCCAGACACATGTTCTATTGCAATACCTGGGACTGTGAGCTGTGAAATGTTACTATGTATTATTGTTGTGACCAGTATGCTGACATGCAGTCAGGCTTGCATGCTTTTGTTTAAAAATGCACAGCGCATAGTGCACATTGGACTGTAATTTACCCATTTGGTAATGTGGAAGTGTTTTTACTCCTTCCCTGCAAAGCCATACCTCTGAGTTATTTAACTGCAGTTACTCCATATGATCCTAACCAAAGTGGATTAGCTAAGCAGGTAAGTGTCAAGGACATTGTAAACATATTTGGGAGTTGTAAGTTTGAATTTCATATCTTCTGCTGTATAAAACATTAAGTGTGACACAGCAATAAATAAATAGGCACAATCTTTCACAGTATTCCAGGTGAAGACTAAAGAGCTGCAAACTTTGTTTCACTGTTATGTTATGCATACATATCATCATATATTGACCTTACACAGTCTGTCAGTGGCATTCATATATGATTTGTACCCTTTACAGGTGACAAGAATCATGACAGAAGTCAATCGAGTGGACGCACAGGCTGGAGAGCAGTGAAGGGAGAGAGACGTAAGTGTTAGATATTTCCACATTATTTTACCAGGAGTAGATGACAGCATTATTAGAGGAGTGGTTTGGCTTGCAGCTTCATGCATGCTAATATTAATACCCATCATACATCTGCAAGGTAACAACAACAGTCATAGGTTTCCTATGCTTATAGGTTCATAGGTAGGTACTAGGCTAAAGGGCCCAAGGGCCTACATAAACCTAGTCAGCAAGGTTCCATAGCTTACGCCACCCAAGAAAGTTATTTTCCTGTGCCACTGTCCAGCAGAGACACAGAAGTGATCCCCAGGGTGTATTTCCTATTTCCCATCCACTCACCAAGATTTTTTTTGAAGAGTGCTAATGAAGAACTTTGCTTGACATAGATGGGTAGCTTGTTCCAGAGTATAGGAAGTCTCTGGGACAGGAATCTATCCCTCCAGCGTGTCTTGTTTATTGTGGTGACAAGGTTTAGGTCCCTAGAGCGTGTAGCTCAGAGGGATTGGGATTTCTTTAGGTGTAGCATGTCCAACAGCTCTGGGTTTGACATAGCTTTATATGTTAGGCAGAGATCATCTCGGAGTAGGCGATATGCTATGGAGTAAAGCTGGAGTTTTTTGAGGCGGTCAGTGTAGGGCATTTGTTTGAGGCCAGTAATCCTCTTTGTGAGGTACTTCTGTGGCCTTTCCAGCTGCTGCAGATGTCTTGTGAGGTACATTCCAAAAGGGCCGTTGTACTCTATAATGGGTCTAATGAGTGACGAGTAGAAGGGAACAATGACCTCTTTTTTCCTGGATGAGAACCCTTTTATGATGAGGTGTGCCAGATTGAAGGACTTCCTGACTACTGTGGTGATGTGACTATCAAAGGAGAGACTACTGTCCACCTGGGTCCCAAGGTCTCTTATCACACATTCGGTGTTAAGTAGATTGCTGCCTATGTGGTAGTTCATGGGTACAGAGTTTTTACCAAAGGGGATGACACTGCACTTTTTGGCATTGAGCTTGAGGCCATGGCTCTGACACCAGGCATCTGTCTCAGTGAGGCCCTTCTGTAGGAAGTATATATTTAATTAAACAGTTTGCATTTGAGATAGGAGTAAGGCATATATGCTGAGGGTAATGTTGTTTGCACATCACAACCTAGATGACAGACATTTCTGTGTAACTTTCACAGTGCTTTTAGAAGCTTTAATGTTGATGCTTTGTATATAAGTTAATTGTGTTATTATTCTTGTCTGCACAGCAAGGGTGATAACTTGCTGGTCTGGTAGTATTACTCATTGACAGGTGTGCATAACCTGAGTGTTTTCATACAAGGTAGATGTCTGTTGTCTCAGTGTTTTGATTAATATTGGTAGGCTATGCCTGGCATCTATTTCAGTTCAACCTAGTGATCATTTTACCTGAAAAGTTGTGATGTTTTGCTTAAAACACATTTTCAACCTGTGCACAAAGCCATTCATTTTATTCTTTTATTCCAGAAATTGCTGTTCCTCTGGAACAAACTCCCACTTCATGTGAAGCAGTGTAAATTACATATTCTGACCACCCACTACACATGAAAGGAAAAAAAGTGTACCCATCTACATAAAAGACAAGCACACCTCGAGACTATTTAGAATATGTGATACTCTTGAGCTACTCCATGGTAGGTAAAATCCCTTACCATATCTTTGCTAGCTACAGGTCCCACACGATAAACCAGGAAAACCATGCATCATACCTGAATTTACCAGAGTCACTTACCAATCAGCCCAGTTCCATATTCATGAGAGATTTCAACTTCCCTCCATGAACTGGGAAGCACACATGAACACTAATGTGCAGGCTCAAGGATTTCTAGACTTTGTCAATGCAAATGGCCTGGAGCAGCTAATCTGCACTCCCATTGGGGTTACAAATATCCTAGATCTGGTGCTCACAAATATTGGAGATTGCTGCACCTCCCCAAGTGTAATGTTCTCACTGGTTATATCAGATCACAAAGCTGTCTCACTTGAAATAGATGTAAAGCTATAATCCCCTCCCCCACCTAATCCCCAAACCTTTAAGAGCTTTTCTAAGCAAGCTACCTCCTATTAAGCAATGTAATAGCTAATTTCCAAGCTCCCCCAACCCAGAAATCACAGAAGCCTATGTGGAGGTGTACACAAAAGCCCTGTTCAACCATATAAAGAACTGCATGGAAATGGCAGTACAATACTGAAATAAGCCTCGGGCAAACTGCAAAAACAAGCAATCCTGGTGGAGCCCTGGTATAAATAAGTTGTACTACAAGACTGCAGTGGTGGTGCTGCGGTAGCATTGTCGCCTCACAGTAAGACGTTGTCCTGTTCGATTCTCAGCTAGAGCGTCTTCTGTGGGGAGACATGCGTGAATGGGCGTACCTTTGTTGAAGGTTGTGCGTCAGGGCCGGCATCTCGGCATGTAAAAATCTACTGCCAGTCATTAGCGGACTAGAGTTCAGCTGTGGCGACCCCTAACCGGGAAAAGCCGAAAGACACACACACACACACACTACAAGAGAAATAAAATCCTGTCTAGAAGTAAGAGAGAATGCGCACAACAGAACAAAAAACTGTCTCATTAGTCTAAACAAGAAAATGATGGGACTAGTCAAGTCTTAAAAGTGAATTTTGAGGCAAAAATAGCCTCTCAAGCTAAGTATAACCATAAGGCATTTTTCAGCTATGTCTGTAGTCTTAAGAGCAGCACCCAACAATGTGCAGAATTAGTTGTAGACAGCATCACTTGCAATTATGTAAATAAACCAAATAAGACTACTACCACATGGCTCTTAAGTGCCATGCATGAAATACGTCACTCATGCACTCTCAAAAATCATATTAAGTATAAAAACAAAACAAAAAAAATATATGTTTTACAGGAGATGGCATTTTCCATAACGGAAAAAAACGACGTGCAATACTTGCAATCTACAAACATCAAAAACTGTATTTAAGCTCAGTTCCCTGTTTCTGCATTTCCTGAAGTCTGATCACAGGTCACACAATCTGTCACACATTCTGCTGGTAAAGACACATGGAGATGTATGCTGCCATGGCGCACAAATACAGCAGCAGTAGCTTCTAAGAAAGTAATATCAGGCAGCTTACCTTTAACAGAAAAGTGACTCCTTGGCACTAAATTCATTTCATTATAAGGTGCACAGGTGCATTAATCTGGGACACCTATTTTCCCTCTCTGAAGGTATTCTTTGACTTTCAGACCCAAAAAACCTATCCAAACTGCACTCACCTATTTCTCTTTTGCGACGTATCATGCAAAGCACGAGACTGACTTCCAGCTGCAATATGAGACATTCATCTCGGAAGCTTGCCTAAGCTAAAACTTCAGGGAGGCGAGGAGTCCGTGATTGACATATGAATCAGCAAATCGCTAAAGACATCATCAGTACTCATAAAACACAAGCGGGGGGGCATGGCCAAGATGTCAGAGAGATAACAGCACTTTTTTGATGCTCTGCTTAACAGAAATTTCTCTGACAGGAAATTTTCTTAATATTATTTTAAAAACATCTAAGTTTTCTTTCACCTATATATTTAGATACAGTGGATTATTTTTTTCTACAAATATTTCAATTTTGGTGAATAGAAAGTGAATTACATCCTGTCAGTAGTACAGCAGCTGAATATAACAGACTCTCTCAGCCATGAGTCATTCAAAAGCCTCTCTCCAGGAAACTTCCATGAAGAAAGAATTACAAACAATAATATCCAGTATTCAAGATCTTTCCATGAAAATGGACAATTTAGAAAAATCATGGAAAACATGAAGAAAGAAAATAGAAAGCAGATTGAAGAATTCAAGGAGATAATTACAAGACACACAGACCAGATAACAGAAATTGAAGAATCTCTTAATGAAATAGACGGAAGACAGCATGAAAATGATAGCCAGACTGACTTCTTACTAAAGCAAAACACCGCACTTTCAGATAAAGTGGAGGACCTAGAATCAAGGTCACGAAGAAATAATATTAGAATATACGGCATACCTGAAAAAATGGAAGGAAATAACACAATACAGTTCTTGAATGACTGGTTGCCTAAGACACTAAACCTACCTGAATCTCTCTCTTTTGGGATAGAGAGAGCTCACAGGTCATTGTCAAATATGTCTGTGTCAAAAAATCCAAATGCTTCAAGATCCATTATTGTAAAATTTTTATCATCTCAAGACAAGGACTTAATCCTGAGAACAGCGTGGGCAGGTAATCCTATACAAATTAATGGTCGAAACATAAGATTTGACAATGACTATACCTCTACTATAATAACTAAAAGAAAAGCCTGCATTCCTCTCATTAAAAATCTGAAGAAAGCTGAAATTAAAGCACAAATCATTTTTCCTGCTAGAATTAAAATACATCTATTTGAAGGAATAAAAATATTTAATAATCTTGATGACGCCTCTGAATATGTGAAAAAGAATAAGATTTTGGAAAACACTGAAGATATGGACATCTCATTACCTAGTTTAAAAAGGCAGGCAACAAATGGAAAAATGTTATTGATTGATAAAACAAGCAAGAAGCTTAAGGGTAAATAATACAAATGAAGCTCTTCCACAATCCCTTCAAATCCCAAAAGTTTCGTGCTACAAATCACCTACATCGGGGAAAAACATACATGTTAAGGTAAAAAATCATTTAATATTTATTAAGTATGCTTATTTATTTATTTATTTTTAAATTTATTTGCTATTTAAAAGCCTTTAATACAAATACACTAGAATGTTAAACATAGATGTTAAAATTCTAAATCTTCCCTTGACAGAGTGTATTATTAGTTGACAACTACATAGGGGCAATGTAGCAATACCATAGAAATATTGGTTAAAACAAGAACCTCCTTAATACCGGATACTGTATGTGTATTAGATTATGATGATATAGATCGCGCTGATAAGTGAAATGAAGGCTCCCCATCTCAGTGCAATTAAATTTAAGTGTAGCCCCTTTTTGCATCAGCGGGCTTTCTCTCCTGTTAAATGACATGTTATGCTTGGGTCCTTTTAGAGCTAACGGATATAACGTAATGTGACTTGTACTAAATAGTTTAAAAGGTATTGGAAATTGTTCTTTATCATAATAAGAGAAGATTGTTTTCTTTCTAAGAATCCGTCATGACATGTAAAAATGCATTCTCATACACTTGAGAGGTTTGTGTCTTTAGTAAATGTGGTTTGTGGGTCCCTCTGCTGACGGAGAGGGAAAAGGAGATGTATTTTCTGATGAAAGCTGGTGGAGTGTGTGTTGCAGGGACAGGAGGGTTTGTATGCTTGATATCAGATACATTGGCCATTAAAATTGATAGTTACAGAAAATTTTATATTTATATAAAATGGGGCAAAGTTGTGTTGTGTTTTTTTTTTTTTTTTGTATTTCATATGCATGCTTTTTGAGTAACATATTCTGTTTTTCTTTTCTCTCACAAAATGCACATCACGAGTATCTCGTGAACAGTTATCATAGCTTGCTGCAGATTCCCTAGTGCGAGCTTTTAACTGCCAAAATTCAAATGTTAAAGGAGAAGGAAGGGAAAAAAAGGAAAAAGAAGGCTGTTGCCTCGAGACTTCTTGGTCAGATCTTCTTTGTAATACAAGAGACTTATGCATGTTCTCTCTCGACGTCTCTTTTGTCATATGAACTTTGGTTACATATTCATGTTACCAGAAATCTTCACATGAAAAAAAAAAAAAACGGAACAACTGAATGCTTTATCACATACCAAGAGCGACAAAGAAAAATATATAAAACACATAGACATATATAAAGGTCCTTTTTACTGAACCAATGTTGATGCCTATGTTGTTCCCTTCATAATAAGTTTTCTGATGACGTGTTTTACAAAGTAGTTTACACTTGATCATTAATTGGCAGCTGTAGCTAACAGATACAGTGAAAACATAGACTAGGTCATCTGATCCTTTTTGGTTAGCAGAGCAGAAAGTGGCATATGCAATGGTTATAAAGTCACTAAAATACATTATCTATTGGGGGTTAATGTCTTCTTATTATTTTTAAAGTAGATTTTGGGGCAGCTATGTATTTTCTGTGCTTTCATCTTGATATCTTCGTCCCCAGTCTTATTGATTATATGAGTTGTTGGTTGATGGCAATACTGCTGGATTGCGGAAGCCAAAGCTGCAGACAGACCATTACAATAAATAATAATTCTGTTATAAAAGGGTGAAATAATATATTGGGGCAGGAAAAAATTCGGTTCCAAAGAAAAAGAGACAGTTCTATTAGAGAATGATCTTAGTTGTTACTGAAGTGATGCTTTTGCCTCACTAGTCAGTGATAGTAGTAGAAGACTGTTAGGGGGGCAGTACAAAGTGGGGATGGTTACTCTTGGCTTATAGTTACTACTTTCATCAGGACATGAGGACAGTTGTTATTTCAAAAGGTAGCCTTTACTTTTTAACTGCTTTTCTAATTAATAGTTTACATCATGTTGGATTTATAGTGAATGGTGAAATTGTGATCTACTTAATCCACCTCCAGCTACAGAAATGCATACTACAATCTGACATTTTCACTAATATTCATAAAATATTGAATGTTTTACTGTCTGTAGACTACATTTTATAGCAAAAGATATATTGCATGTTAACCACTGCCACTCTAACTGAAAAAATATTGGTAAAATGTGTTAATGTATTTTGTTAAAAAGGACAACTTAAGGGAACACATTATTACTATAACATCTAAAACTGAAGTGTCCTTGAAGGTTAAAAGCTGTGACTTCATTATATGATATTTTTATCAAAATCAAGCTACACTACATAGTTTCTTTAGACTCACATCTTTGGAAAGAAAAGCTAATGTTTTTGATGATTACACAGATCTATATGCATAGATATTTGTGCAACTTAAATATTATCTTCTCATGTAAAAAATTCTCATTAGTACATCTTTATTTTAAATATCTTTAATACCTTAAGAAATTATTTAAGGTTAATCAGATATGTTTTTTTTTTTTAGGGGAAGGAAAAACTGGTGATTTTATATCTTATATAAAAGGAAAATAAGCCTATAGGCTATTTATTAATATGCTGATTCTATAGTAAATATTAACACTGTTGTGATTTCACAGACAAGTTCATACAGGAATGTTTTGTTACATGATAAATGTTCTTATTTTTATACATAAACTTCTTTACTGAATTCCTAGATAAGTAGGTTTTGATCTAATGTAGTATACTAGATTAAAATCTGTATTAGTATAGAATAGACATAAATGAATATGATATACTATGTCATGATACAAGTTTAAAGACACTGTTCTTAAAAATTTTGAAAATTACATTATTCATGGTAATTGATGTTTTTCCACAATATCTCCTACATAGTAATACCTATTCATCCTGGAGAATTAATAGGTTGTAGTTTGTTGATTCAATAAAATATTAGGTAGTAGCATTAGAGAACAATAGTCTTGAACACTAAGGATGATAAAGGATAGTATTGATGACTTCTTCATCAATCCAGGAACTAGATGTTCCATGGTTAGTTTTGTATATAGTTATATTTTCATCTTCTCTGTACATTACTTGTTAATTAAGTCCAGAATAGTATTTATCCATCAAAAGCTTAAAGTAATCAATGTCTGGGTTTAAATGTCTGTCTCTGAATGCAAATGGTCTTAATAACCCTACTAAAAGAGGAAGGTTACTCAAATACCTAGCATCTAATAAAGCTGACATTATATTTTTGCAAGAAACGCACATTATTCAGAAAGATCTAGAAAAAATGGCTTTTAAAGGTTATAGTATTCTAGCTGAATCTCATTTCCAAACGAAGAGAAGAGGAACCATGATTTTGTGGAAAAATACATTACCAATACCTAAAATAATTAACAGTTTCTCTGATAAAAATGGTATGTTGTGTCTAGTAGTATTGGAATTGAATAAGAAATATTTTACTTTAGCAAATATGTACTGGCTACCTGGTATTGGTGCTAAATCTGCAAACAAATATTTGGAAATAATAACAGCAAATTCTAAAGGAGATATCATTTTGGCAGGTGATTTTAATTGTATTTTATCATCTAAAGATACCACTAATGTCAGCAATATTAAGATACCTGCGTCAGCCAAAAAATTGATAGATTTTGTCTCATTATATAACCTAAAAGACATATACATGATCAAAGAGCAGAGGTCTCTCAATTTTACTCACTTTTCTTATAGATATGGTACACAGACAACTATTGATAAAGTGTTTATATCTGACAGCCTATTATCTAAGACTCAAGATGTAGTGATTACATCATGCCCTCTATCAGGCCACAATGCCATACTATTTAAAATTAAAATTAAACCAAACGATCTTATTCATTGGCAGAGACTACCAGCCTATATTATTAAGATAAAAGGATTCAAAGAATGGTTTATAAAGGAAGTAAACTATTATATTGAACTTAATAATAATAATAACACAAATAAAGTGTTTATTTGGGACTCTTTAAAATCTTATCTATATGGGAAAATAAAAACCTGGTATTTACATAAAAGGAAAGAATGGGACAAAGAATTATTAAATCTACAATTGAAAATTGACACTTTAAAAAAGAACTTACACCCCAAAGAATTGGGCTTGAATCTGGAATTAAAACAACTAAATCTCGAATATTTAGAAATTCTTAGTCATAAAGTAGCAATTAATTTAGAGATGTTAAAATTACAATCTTATTCATCTAATCCAAAACATATGCATAGATTAGCAGCCAAAACAAAAAGTTTTCACAAGAGTAAACACATAATTGAAATATTAGACACATCTAAACACAATTCAAAACCTTCTTCAGATCTAAAAGATATTTTAGAGATTTTTCATTCATATCATGAAACAATGAATAAAGCAAACTTAAGCTTTACTAATAATAGTTCAAAAATAGAATTTCTAAAAAACAATATAAATAATAAACTTTCTAAAGAACAAAATAATAGATTACTTAAATCAATATCATTAATAGAAGTTAAAGAAAGAATACAAAATCTTAAAAATAATAAAGCTCCTGGTCTTGATGGCATAATAGGTGAATTATATAAAATTTTCCCTGATTCCGCTTTGAAGATATTAATGAAAGCACTTGAGGAAGTTCGAATAAGTGACAAACTTTGTCCTTCTTGGAAATATTTGCTAATTTCTCCCATTCTAAAGCAAGATAAGGACTCCAAATTTGTTTCATCATATCATCCTATTTCCCTATTAAATATAGATTATAAAATATTTACGTCTATTTTAGCAAACAGATTAAATCAAATGATGCCGACTTTAATAAACAACGATCAAACAGGTTTTATACTGAACAGAAAAGTTCAGTATAATACTATTAGACTTTTAACTTTAATAGATTTTGCAAATAAAAAAAAAGAATTATCACTCATCAGTCTAGATCTAGATAAAGCATTTGATTCTATTAACTGGACATACTTATTTATGGTATTAAAAGAATATAATTTCTCCTCAGAAATCTTAAACTTGTTAAAAAAATTATATGAAGGTTCTATAGCGTATATTAAAATCGGCGCTTTTTTATCTGGCCCACTTCAAATTCTAAAAGGCACTAGACAAGGTTGCCCTTTATCCCCACTACTATTTGCATTAGCAATAGAACCATTTGCTAATTTTATAAGAAACAATATAAACATAAAAAGTTTTGATGTTAATGAGAACTATTCTTCTAAAATTTTACTCTTTGCAGATGATATCTTATTAACTATTGGAAATATTGATTCATCTATTGATCACATTATCAGATCATTAAAACTCTTTGAGGACATCTCAAACCTTAGATTTAACCAAAACAAAACAGAAACTATTCTCATCAATAAAAAATTGAATAACACTCTATCTCATTACAATAACTTTAACTGGACCAATGATAATTTGAAATATCTAGGGGTTCATATTCTGTCTAAATGGAAGGACACTATAAATATAAATTATAAAATTTAATTAAATAAAATCACAGAATACATTAATAGATGTATGAAAATGTTCTTTACTATAGAAGAAAGATTATCTCTGATAAAAATGATTCTATTACCAAAAATTATTTTTTATCTTCAAACATTATTGGCTCCTCCTTCTAGAAAACAACTTAAACACATAAACACGATATTAATTAAATGTCTATGGTATCCTCAAAAACCAAGGATTAAATATGATTGGCACTATAAAAACTGGATTGAAGGAGGGATTGCTTTTCCAAATGTTGAGCTTTATGCTGATGGCATTATTCTTAATATAACAAGTCTGTGGTTAAGTCCAAAATACCATTCAAATTGGAAAAATTTACACAAAACAATACTATTAAGTAATTTTGACATGTTTTTCAAAAACGTATATTGTTCTGAAAATATTAAGCTATTTATAGTTATTAAAGAATTCTTCTTCAACAATGAGCAGGAAAAATCACATCTTATTCCTATAATTAAATATATCTTGCAAAATTTAAAAAAGGTAATGAATAAGAACCTTTTGAACAACAATTTGTCCATTCTAATGTTTCCAATAATCTTAACCAAGGGATGCTTTGATTCCTTTAACATGATGAAAATAAAAACTATGGAAGAAAATGGGTTATTATTCTGGCATCAGTTTTTAGGAACTAATAATATTCATGATACTACCTACCTTTTAGCCAGGTATAATATCTACCAAAATAACTGGTTAAATATTCAAATCTTCAGAGAACTTATTTTAACGGAATTTAAAAGACATCATTTTCCTGCTATAACAGACCTCCCCAAAAAATTGTCCATCCTCTTTGACTTCACCAATATAGGCTATAATAATGGTATCTCATTGTCAAGATTTTACAACATTCTTAGATCAGATCTAATAATATTAGATGACAATTTATGGAAATATATCAACAATTTCAACAACTCCCGAATACATATAAATGATAAAACTTTAATTCTTAGATCTGTTTACCATACCTCTTCTTCTACATATTGGAAAATTTTTACATGGAAATTCATTCATAGAAATTTTATTACACCAAAAAAAGCCTCTAGAATAAGCAAGAAAGATTTTAATAGATGTTGGAGATGCGAGGAGCTAATAGATGCTGACTGGGCACATATGTTTTTAGAATGTAAAACAATAACCACATTTTGGATGGAGTTTAAACATTTTATTAAAGCTTTGTGGTCGGACAGATGCGATATCTCTGATTCTATGATACTTTTTAATGCACCAGTGCCAAGGTATGTTCCACTGAATCAAATGAACCTCCTTTGGACTCTACTTGCTATAGCAAGAAAAACTATTACTAGAAATTGGAAATGTAAAAATAACCTCTCATTTAAGGAATTTATATCTTTTACTAAGATTATTTGTAGTAGGGAATTACAAACAGCTATGTTACACTCCTCAAACATGACTCATAAACAAATTGCCTGGATAAAGCTTAAAAAACTATTAGACAAAATGTAATGTTATTGAAGATTTGGTATCTATTTTGGACTTTGTATATAGTTTTTGTAAAAATTTGATATTATGTTGTTTTTTCTTGTTAAAAATTGTAATTATACTCTTGAAAATCAATAAAAAAATATGAGAAAAAAAAATAAAACACAAGCAACTAGATGATAAAATTCCCTTAGAACTAGAAGTATTCCAAACATTATTGAAAATGTTTAACTGCTTAATTAAATCTCACAAAACATGATTTTGTCCATAGTTTGGTCAATGCTTGCTTACTTCCTCTAGTAGAAAGCTATGAAATTCACAAATCTTGTCTTCCAAATATCATTTGTAATTTTACAACTTTCTGTAAACACATGACAATTAGTTAGGAAGTCTGTCAATGGCTCAGAATCTGTCAGTTATTCTGTAACTGTCTAAACTTCAGAATTTTGAATTTCTCATGCACTTAAATGGTAAGTGGTTGAAAACACTTAACATCCCCTATTGTTTGTGCTAACCATAGCTGAATTATGCAGACCGCAATGTATCTTTATGATGTCCCAAGCTGGTGTATTATCTGGGGACTGTGCAAGTAAACTGCTATGTTAACCAAAACCCATAAATTACGCCTTACAATCCATTGATCTTAAAAGAAGTGTGATAAATGGCTCTGAAAAATTATGTGGAAACTGAATCACAGAAGTCCAAGGGGCTCCACTTACTCGCAGATGGTGGCAAGCCAATTCTGAGGACATCATCTTGTTGATGAGGATAGCTGTAGGATGCAAGCTTTAGCGCCACCTACTGCTGGAAATATTCTGCATTCAGCTGTGGATAGGAACTCGGAAGTTCGAAATCTCAAAATAGTGAAGCTGCAGCAGCAGGACACCAATTTTTTTCCCAGAGAAAAAATATGGTGGGCCGTTTTCGCAGCTTTGCTATTTTCTCCTCTGTGGTGCAATCTCGGAGTTGGTATATTTAAGTGGGGGGGGGGGTGTTTTGTGCCGGAACAGTGATTTTTTTTCCCTGGGAAAAAAATTGCTGTTCTGAGCATTCGAACTTCTTGCGTTTTGAAGTTCCGGGTTCAATGTTATTATATTATAACAGTTCGACTATGTGACATAGACCCCATTTTCCACAGCTTCAACTTTTACAGTCCTACACTGTCTGCACCATACATTTGTTCCCATACAATATAAAATAACATATTAATTTACTGTTTTTATATTTTACAATGATTTGAAAATGTAGCCTTCATAAATAAAACAAACTGAATTATCTAGCCTGCACAGCTACCCATACGCTGAAGAAACTCATATGCTTTATTTGCAATATACAGGACTATCCATATGCATTATGTAAACTCTTTCTGGTAGTTAATCTAATACAAATCACAAATATATTGCATTATTTCAGTCAGGTTCTAAGCTCATTTGTCAACTTTTCTTCATTAAAAGTGTGACGTGGACAAAATGTATGATAACTGAGCAAACTGAATGATGAATGTGCAAAACAGATAAATAAGTGCAGCGATGATTTCAGTGATTGCAGATCACACGGCATCTTACATTATTACAATATACATGCTTCTGAATGCCATCAGATGATATGGAACATTTACTTTTTTATATTAAAAGGAGACCAAAATGAGTGACCATCAGGCTTAAGAGAATTATTATAAAGGTAGTTACAAGCAGTGAAATATGACCTTAGAAGGGAGAAGACAACAGAGACTGATAGTTCTCAGCCTTCCATCTCCAAAATGTGGAACTCTGCCTCAAAACTTGAAGGGAACAACTTGGAAAAATGTGGAGCACTTACTAACAAGTTTTGCCTCTAATTTTGACTCCTATGTTTCCACTGTCTTCATGAAATGTTTAATTTTACTGGCAAGTCAATGAATATTACAGACAGTCATACCAGATATTAGAGGTTCATAACTTACTGTGCAGAAAATGCATGATGATGGTATCCCGCAATTCTGCTGGAGTGGGCAGGATTACATAATTATATATGTAAATTTTATGTTAAGCAGCATCCTGATTTTTGGGTTGTACCTACTTTTCGTGGGCCTTTGTCCTGGTTTTAGATGTTTCCAGGTTGAGTGGTATGCCTCCACCATTCCTCTACCAGTTATCACAAAATAATAGGTCATCACTGTGCTTTCTAAAGCAAAAACAGCTTTCATATGACAATATCCCAGGATGCCTCTTAAATATCTTCAAATTTGACTTATCAGATCCACTAGTATCTCTGTTTAGCTACAGCCTCCAGACTGGCTTTGTTCCTAGGGAATGGAAGTTAGCGATGGTCATCCATCTGCATAAAGGGGAACCATCAACAGATGCAGGAAATTACAGACCCATAAGTTTGACTAGTCTCATACGCAAGGCCATGGAAAGAATAATCATTGATTTGATAAGCAAAGACCGGAAATTTTTGAACACTGGATCCAACCCAGTTCTGCTTTGTCAGAGGCAGGTCATGTCTGTTCAATCTGTGTGGAGTTCTTTGAGAAAGTTGCTAGGGCCAAGGATCAGGGTAAGACATACTGCCTGCCTTGATCTGGCAAAGGCATTTGACACATTTCCCCACTCAGTTATTATAGATAAATTAAAACATTGGGCATAAATCCCTAAGTCACCAGATGGATAGCTAAATGACTAGTGGACAGTACACATGTTGTTAGAGTGGGAGAACCCTCTCCTGTCTGGATTATACTTCTCTGAAATCAAAGCTAATGTAGCAGGTCTTTGGCAGACCAAGTTTGCTGATGACTGTAAGTTGGTGGCAATCACTGTGTCCCCCAGTGATACAGATATCCATTAGAATGATTTGACACAGACAAATGATTGGTGCCAAAGCCATGGCCAAAAACTAAATTCAATAAAATGAATAAGTATACCCTTTTGGGAAGTCAAATACCCATGCAAATTAAAAAATTAATAGCACAACCCTAAGTGTGACCCAGAGGTGAGAGATCTAGATACACAGATAGGCAGTATGCTAAGCTTTGACCACCATGTGTCCATGGTAGTGAGGATGTTCTTCTATGTGACTTAGCTTATAAGTAAAGGCATGACATCCAGATCCAAGGAAGTTATAGTCCAAGTGTACTTGGCCCTCATCAGACCAGTAATCAAGTTCAGTACACTTTTGGTATGTACTCGACCAGGCACTTGCAACAAATGAAGCAGCCTCAGAAGTTCCTTGCTACTATTAGGGGGTGATCTATGCCTAACCTACAAGGCACTCTCAAATCCAACCTTGATGACAAGGCACTCTCAAATCCAACCTTGATGAAACTGCTACACATTCACAAGACAAACTACATGGGGATTACCTGATCCAAGGATCTAAAGCTACAGTGTGACATCAATAAAACATGCTGGAGAGACAGATATGTGCTTCAGATATTACCCCTTCTTTTGAACAGGCTTCCTATCCACATAAAGCAAGGTTCTTCCCTGACCCTCTTCAAACACATTTTGGATCAATGGATGGGAAATCACAAATTCAATCCAGGGGCAGAGCCCATGTCCCTTATTGACAGGGGCAGTCTGTAAAATACTCAAAGACATAGGCATGACCCTAAGCCATCCTCTAGAAAATCAGGTAAAATCCAGGTAATAATGGCATTAGCATTAGCATTAGCCTAGTCATTTCCTGTGAAGCTATGAACCTATATCTTTTGTGCTTCCCACTGATTGCGCCTCATACTATATCTTTATAATACACATAACTTATTTGGGGACTGTTAATTTGACTCATTACTTAGACATCTGGGTTAAAGTTGTGAGTGATTCACATATTGACACCTTGACAAAATGTACAAGGCACACATGTGACATTGTGAGTATGGAAGTACTGATATCGTCTCAGATAGTCTGCTTGACAATGTAGTGAGATATACATCAAGTGTTACCTACTACAGGCCAGTTTTAATGTTATGCTGTCAGTTTCAGTGTGTTCTTACAGTGCAGTACTTGTTTTGAAATGTACACACGTCAGTGTTGTATGTCACAGAGTGATGGAATGCTTGTTTTGATACGTCATGATATGTATGAGTGCTGTCTGTGAACATTTGCTTGTCATACATAATGAGAACTGGTTCTTAAATGGTTAGGTGATGGCAGAATTTCTGCAGATAAGCTGTGTATTGCATGCCATGTCATGAACTGGAGTAACTGTTGACATTCTGTGATGGATATAGTGCCCCAGACATGGGCATCTATTGATATCTTCCATACATTTTGATAATATAGTATTGGGAATGTGTCATGCACATGACTGTCCACTTGCTAGCCTCAATTGTTTTTATCATACACATTATACATACTACTTGTAGGCCATATAATCTCAGAAGTGGGTTTTAATGACACCTGTAATGTGTTGTGATATAACTCATGTGTCATATGCAGGTATCATAACAATGGTGTAGTATAAACTGTCTGTAACATTCGTTATGTGCATATCAGTTTGTGTTTAATGACAGCCATGTTTAGCACAGGATGGGTGGACTGTTAGACAAATTGTTTTCCTCATTATACTTTGGATTCATGCCTTACATCACATAGGGTGGAAAGTTGCCTATGGGCATATCTTAATGTACTTTGTCATACTGGAGGTTTTCCGCCCATGCATTGTGTCACAGTGGGTATGTTATGTGCTCATTCAGGTGCTGGAATGTGTATTATGTACTTTCTATCTTTCTATATGTTTCACCTTGACAGAGTGTGGAACCGGTGGTTGCTCTCCCATCAGATATCAAAGATGGAAACATTTGAGACCAGTACCTGAGATCTCAGAGTTCAAGGATGAAGATGATGTTTTGGAGCCAATGATGATGATGAGGACACACCTGTATCTGCATATGAGATCATCGCTGTTGCGCCCCATAGGAGACATTGACCAACACCACAGGCAGATGTTTTTTGGGACCAGATCAGGAAGGTTATGACTGATGTCATTTGGACTCAGATATGGGACATGATGAGGAATTTTTCCCATGAAATGGAACAGACTATGTGTGACTCCTTTGGTGAAAATAGCCCACAAGATTATTCATGATGTTCAGCCCCATCAAGGTGGCACCTCAGAACCATAAGCATTGTCTATGTGATCCAATCATGTACTGCTGCCACCATGGTGTTTGCAATATAAACAATTGTATCATGTAGGTACACTTGTGCATGTATACCATATTGCTGTCATGCTTACGTGATACACATTTGACCATACAATGCAGATGTCATGTGAAATTTTACATTGTTACACTTGGAACAACACAGACTTTACTACATTAAACATGCAATATTCATGTTGATGTCCATGAAATGCTATACTTGATGCATACATTGCTCCATGTGGGCAGTTGTGCTACTCCTTACATCTGTGAGTATGTATGTACTCCTATGCATACAGTGCAGTATATTCTTGTTATGTTCAATACACTGTGGCCCTGTATGTCATACTTATGAATTTTGCAGTTAACATGCTACTACTGACACAAGAATTCCACTGTATATGTGTGTGGTATGACAGCAACTCACAAATAGAATTTTCCCTTAGTTGACACATAACACTGTGAGATGGGTAAGTTTTGTGTTGCTGTGTCATGTCTGTTCACCAGCATGACATGCCCTTGCCGCTGTGCTCTCTATGACACTGTCGTATCATGTTGTCACACTCACATGCTGGCTTTGTGTGTCACATGTACTGGCCACTATGGTGCCATGTTACACTATATTATTCTAGCTGCTATATATGGGCAGTCTTCCTTCATGAAATGCATAGACTGCCACTGTACAGTTCATGTATATACAGTGGAATTTCTGTGCTTCATATAACAACATTCCAGAATGACTTATTTGTCCTTTTTGTCATATTATACATGTATGGATATGTCTGTATGTATGCCCATATTTTGGCAATCGGTGTACATATGCAATGATTTATGTACATGTACATGTCTCTTCACATATTTTGATCTAGACACAAACCCCACTGTACCTTGGAACTGTGAACATTCATTTAAACCATGTGCCTGGGCTGTACTGTTGTTCACAGGCTGGTCTTTGCTTAGTCTTACCAGTGGTCAGTGATATACATATATATCTATATATCTATATCTACCTATATCTATCTATATATATATATATATATATATATATATATATATATATATATATATATATATATATATATATATATATATATATATATATATATATATATATACATATGTACCATATTTCCCTGAAAATAAGACCGGATCTTATACCTTTTCCCCTGCCAAAATACGCATTAGAGCTTACTATCAGGGTATGCCTTATTTATCCCCCCCCCATACAACAATCTACATTTATTCATTTATTCATGTACAAAAATCGACATTTGTTCATGTACACAAATTGAGATTTACTCATATACACAAATTTACACTTATTTGGTACTTTTCCATTATTGGGCAACAGTTCTAGGTAACGTGTTAACAGTTGTGTGAGAATTCTACATAAACAGTGCAACAAACATTTGAACTTCAGAATATCTACACTTTAGCTTTCACAGTGTAATATTTCAATCTTAACAGAAAGTGCAGAACAATCTCAATACATGTGTATTGGAGGAGGGGAATAAAACAGGTGAATAACGGCCACTTTTTGAGTGGTGATGCTTTCTTTATTCCTTACCCAAACTGTAAGAGAAGAATGATGGAAAGTCATAAAAATGAAGTCTGGGAACTAGTGGCCTTAATTTGTAATTACCCCTTGATAATGAAACATTACCCTAATACAATAAAGTAAAAAAAAACTGACAAGAGCTTGATGGCAGCTGAAAGCAGAAGCAATCCATTCTGTTGCCCCGATAACAGAAAAGTTATTCAAATACAGTCATGTCATCTTCTTCTGGAACATTGTCATAAGTCTCCAACCCCAGAATTCTGGCCTGAATTTCTTGCGACTCCATTTCCTGTAGAATCACTGGCCCCAATCTGTCATGCCCAGCAATAAAGCTCTCCTTAAATGAGCACTGCTTGTCCATGTAGCCTACTCATAGCGCATTGGCAACACAGCTGTCAGTGATTTTATCCCCTGAATTCTTCACCCAAGTCACAACTTCTTGCAGGCTAGGCTTCACAAAGTTTCCACGCTGATTTCTCTTCATTCTATTTTTACTGTAGTCATTGAGTTCCATGCGCAAATAGTCCTTGAATGGCTTGTTTATTGCAATATCAAGAGTCTGGAGATAGGCAGTCATTCCTGCTAGAATCATTATTTGATCTATTCTTCTCTGTGCATGGAAGTTGTTCATCTCTTTAGCACAGTAAGTGCTGGCTGAATCCCAGACTAGCAGACCTCTTTTGCCACTTCACAAAACAAGTGGCAGCATTACATCGACCCACTTCCTTATAACTGCTTGTGTGCACCAGGCTTTTTTGGTTTCAAGAATACAAATACCTGAAACACATTCAATCTTATCTTTCTTGCCCTTACTAATGATTAGAGGTGGGGTTTTCTTTCCATCTAGGTGAATTGCCAAAATACAGGGAGCACGTGCACTTTCGTAACCAGTGGAGGGAATGTAGACTGATGAGGCACCCCTCTGATCAATTGTTGTTTGAGATCCTTGGCCCGTAAACACTGCAGTTTTATCCATAGCAATCATGTTGGAGAGTTGGTATTTAGAAAAGTCGATGCCATCAACAAAGGATTTGAATGCAAGTGAATGTTTAATAACTTCAGTATCTTCCAGCTTGAACAGTGTTGTCGATCTTCTTAAACACAGTTCATATCACTGAAAGATGCCATCCAGCCATTGTTATGATGCTTTGAATTCTTCTGGGGATATTTCTAACTGTGGTGCCATTGCAAGGGCAAATACTTGAATATCAGCCCTGTGTACAACCAAAGCCTTTGCTCTCCTCTTAGCAATCCATTTAAAGATGATGTCTTCCAGCTCAGGAAATAATGGCCACCGACCTGATCTACACTTGCATTTCTTAGCATTTCCCTCGTCCACCTGTTGACTGAGGTTATCATACTCTGCTTGCCATTTTTGGACCATTAGGAGATCCAACTTTTTCTCTTTGCAGAAAGCCATTAGATTCTTTCCCCGGGAGTCCTTCATGATTCCTTTCTTGTACTCGACAGAATAGCCCTTTTTTTTTTTGCACTCATCTTGTTTGGGGGGGGGGATTAACTGAAGACTTATGAGGGGACTGGCAACAAAATTGCTGACAGTTAAGAAGACACAACCACACCGGTTCATTATCAAGTGCACATGTTTTACTTGCGTTATCTGTACTTTGACCAATCAAAGTACACTTGTCAGTGTTTATGGGCCATGGATCTCAAACATCAAGTGTGATTGAGGATTAGTGTTCCAGTAAGAATTGTGGAGGACTCCCGGGGAAAGAATCTTATAACTTTCTGCAAAGAGAAGAAGTTGGATGTCCGAAAGGTCTGAAAATGGTGAGCAGAGTATGATAACCTCAGTCAGCAGGTGTCAATAATATTATAATTTATAATTCAAAACGTCCATCGTGTGCTGTTGATAATCTTAACTGGGGCTTATTTTTGGGGTAAGGCTTATATCATGACCACCCTGGAAATCCACACTCGGCCTTATTCTCTGCTTAGGTCTTATTTATGGAGAAATTATCTGCTTAGGTCTTATTTATGGAGAAATATGGTAGATATAGATAGATATAATGTATTTCCCCGAAAATAAGATAGGTCATATACCCCCCCCCCCACTGAAATATGCATTAGGGCTTATTATCAGAGGATGCCTTATTTACACCCCCCAGTACAACAATCTAAATTTATTCATGTACAAAAATCAACATTTATTCATGTACACAAATCAATAGTTATTCATGTACACATATTTACATTTATTTGGTACTTTTCCGTTATTGGGCAACAGTTCTAGGTAACGCGTTTACAGTTCTGTGAGAATTCTACATAAACAGTGCAACAAACATTTGAACTTCAGAATATCTACACCTTAGCTTTCACAGTGTAATATTTCATGCTTAACAGAAAGTGCAGAAAAATCTCAATACATGTATATTGGAGGAGGGGAATAAAACAGGTGAATAACTGCTACTTTTTGAGTGGTGATGCTTTCTTTATTCCTTACCCAAACCATAAGAAAAGAATGATGTAAAGTCATAAAAATGAAGTCTGGGAACTAGTGGCCTTACTTTGTAATTACCCCTTTATAATGAAACATCACCTTAATACAATAAAGTCAAAAAACTGACAAGAGCTTGCTGGCAGCTGAAAGCAGAAGCAATCCATTCTGTTGTCCAGATAACGGAAAAGTTATTCAAATACAGTCATGTCATCTTCTTCTGGAACATTGTCATAAGTCTCCAATCCTCTAATTCCGGCCTGAACTTCTTGCAACTCCATTTCCTACAGAATCATTGGCCCCAATCTGTCATGCCTTGCAATAGAGCTCTCCTTAAATGATCACTGCTTGTCCATGTAGCCTGCTTATTGTGCATTGGCAAAACAGCTATCAGTGATTTTTATCCCATGAATTCTTCACCCAAGTCATGACCTCTTGCAGGCTAGGCTTCATAAAGTTTCCACGCTGATTTCTCTCCATTCTATTTTCAATTAAGTCATTGAGTTCCATGCGCAAATGGTCCTTGAATAGCTTGTTTATTGCAATATCAAGAGTCTGGAGATAGGCAGTCATTCCTGCTAGAATCATTATTTGATCTATTCTTCTCTGTGCAAGGAAGTTCTTCATGTCTTTATCGCGGTGAGTGCTGGCTGAATCCCAGACTAACAGAAGTCTTTTGCCACCTCGCAATACAAGTGGCAGCATTACATCGACCCACTTCCTTATAACTGCTTGTGTGCACAAGGCTTTTTCAGTTTCAAGAATGTAAATGCTTGAAGCACATTCAATCTTATCTTTCTTGCCATTATTAATGATTAGAGGTGGGGTTTTCTTTCCATCTAGATGAATTGCCAAAATACAGGCAACACATGCACTTTCGTAACCAGTGGAGGGAATGCAGCTTGATGAGGCACCCCTCTAAGCAATTGTTGTTTGAGATACTTGGCCCATAAACACCACAGTTTCATCCATAGCATTCATTTTGGAGAGTTGGTATTTAGAAAAGTCGATGCTAACAACAAAGGACTTGAACACAAGTGCATGTTTAATAACTTCAGTATCTTCCAGCTTGAACAGTGTTGTCGATCTTCTTAGACACAGTTCATATCACTGAAGAAGCCATCCAGCCAAAGTTGTGATGCTTTAAATTCTTCTGCGGATATTTCTAACTGTGATGCCATTGCAAGGGCAAATGCTTGAATATCAGCTCTGCGCACAACCAAAGCCTTTGC